>NW_023465671.1:0-8435 GCF_013731165.1 Rhagoletis pomonella | reverse complement strand
AGAATGAAAAGAGAAATCGATTAAGCGGTGACTGTCTGTCCGTCCGTCCGTCCGTCTGTGCACACGATAACTCGAGTAAAAATTGAGATATCTCAACGAAACTTGGTACGTGCACTTCTTTCTGCCGTAGGACGGATGGTATTGAAAATGGGCAAAATCGGACAATAACCACGCCTACCTCCCATATAACGGTAATTTTCAGAAATACGAAAACTGCGATATTTTAGTAACTACTGAAGAATATTCACTCAAAATTGATATTTACAATAAGTTTTAGACGAGAAATAAGAATATTATAAATTTTTGGAAAATGGGCGTAACCACGCCCACTTATGGTTACATGTGCGGTATTCCATGAGTATGTGAAACATTGTCTCCAATTATATAGTAACTTATTGAACATGGAATGCTTGATGAATCAATGCTAAATATCTCAAATTAACGTACTTTCTAAGAAAAAATTTAGTTATATTATTTTATTACACTGTAAATGCACTCAAAACTTCAACATTAGAAAAGTAATTGAATACGACAATATATTTTAATATAGAAGTCTCTGCAAAATCAAGTATTTACAAAGTTATTATTTTTTTGAAGTGGGGAATACATGTCTCTATCTTTCTTCGTCCCAAAGAAGCAACATGGCATTGAAGAAAAATAAGCATTTAAATTATATAAAGGGGTGAAAACACTACGGTTTTGAATGTCCCACCCGTGACAAAAAGGTTTTAAACTTCGTATTGCTTAGTTACTACTTAGGGGATTTTTCTATAATTTCATAACTAGAGTGTGTTTATACTATGCAGCGCTATTTCATCTCTTTTATTATATTATAAGTGCCTACTTTAGAGATTTTGAAACCTTTTATCGTGTCCCGCCCGTGACAATCACTTATACATTTTTTGCTAATGGTGAATAACAATAAAAAAAAACAAGTTTAACGTTTCAAACCTATGTTTAATGCCACAAAAATTTGAAGTTCAGGTTGACTAAACACCATAATACTGTTGATGGGCTAAGCGATGTAGTAAAAAATTTCGCGTGGTCAGCTCGAAAGGTCAAGGTAAACATTACTATCATAGAGACGCCAGAGAATTCTATGATGAAGGTTGCTTAACAACAATCCAAAAGTCAATACTAACAATTACCCCAAAACTTCCAACCAAAAAAATCTAGAAGTTCGCCTAACTTATAAATTCAATCCAATAAATAGCCTTTAAGTGACAAAGATATATGTATCTGCGTACAAGTATTCTAATGAAGATAACTTTTCGGATTAGACATCAATACACAAGATCATTTCTGACGTTCTATGGTTTCACCAAAGAATAGATAAATTTGAGCCTGATTTGTCCATGAAATCAGTTTTCCAAAAATAACTCAACTCCAGCCACTCTTAGGGCCCGTTACTCAATGTTTGGTTAACACTAACAGCAGGTTAGACATCGCTATCGACGTGATAACGTAGTCGTTATCAGGGTTGTTGCGAATATTCGCATTCGCATTCGCAACCGCGGAGCTTCCGCATTAATTTTAACATTCGCATTCGCAGTAATCAATGCGGATCTTTTGCGAATGCGAATATTGAACGAACCGAAAATAACAGTTTTTTTTACCAGTTAAACTTGGCCAGATATTTTTTATTCCCAATTAAAAGTCTTTTCCGGATAATAAACAAACCGCTTATCCAAATTAAACAAGTTTGGTACCAAATGAAGGAAATGTCTAAACGAGCAAAATGTTAATTAATTACCATAGAGCAAACCTTGGGTCTGGTATATGAATTTCTTTAGTATTAAATGATACAAAAAAATACAAATAGCGGTGGTAACCTTCTTTCGTTATTTCTGCTCAAAAGCTATTTCAGTAACAAAAGAAAGGATTAAAATTGAATTACAAAAACTAAAATCGAAAAACGCGGTTGACGTTACAGGTTCTCCAAATTCTGAAACAACCAAAAGAATGAGAATGAAGAATTCTTTGGAAAACAACGGTGTTTAAACAACGATCTTGCCATGATACAAGATTGTGAAGATTAAAGTCAGGAGGACACATCCGACAATTGCAACCCGATGCATCCATGTTTAACCTGTAGTTAGTGTTACACTGAGAAAAAGGATTAGTTTCGACAACTAAAGATATTTAGTTCCCGAATTTTGACAATATTTGGGAACTGTGACCAAGGATTGGGAACTATTACCATGGGTTGGTAATTATAACTAAATATATTAAAGCTTCTAATATTCATCTAGGTTGTACCAAATCGTTAATTTAGTTGAAGGGTTTGGTAAATACTAATAAATATTTTTTTGAAGCATATTTCTACAAATTCCATCCAACTTAAAGTATGGTTCATAAAAGGATGCCATTAAGCTCTGCTAATACAGATAAGCTTTCTTTCAACACATGGATAAGTCATAGTTACCAAATCTTAGTTGATCGATTTGGTTTGAGAGCGGAATATATTCATGCTTATGAGCACCCCCTAAATAATGATCAGCGCTCTCTGAGCTCATGTGTGTTTCACATACGAAGAGCGCCAGCTAAGCAATGCACACAGTCCCACTTATTGAATCGTTTGAATGAGCTAGTATGCCGACCATTGCATAAAAACGATTCAATGAATGCGACTGTGTGCGTGGAAATCATTGCTCCGCTACCGCTGTTCGTATACGGGTGAAACACGCGTGTGGTTACAGAGCGCTCAGTAAGCTATGGCATGTCGATCACTGCGCTGGGTAGAGAAAAAAAAAAGTGTGTGCTATGACATGCCCAGGCTTGTTTGTCTCAGTTTCAGTTTTGCCATCGCCGCGAGTTGTTTCGGTGCGGGTATGGTTATTTAAAAATATAAAGTTTGATGCCAACCGGCGTTTCTCAGTGGATATATAATTCATGTGAATTATAATTAGAAAGTATCTATTTAGCCAAGGAAAAAGCAAAGCAGTATACTTAAACCAGCAGATATTGACCTGGGTTTCCGCACGACTATTCCTGTTTAATCGTTTCTTTTTAGGAAATTCTTACCACCATATACATATGTATTATTTACACTAGTAATTATTTATGTAAATATGTTTGTATATTTTATGCTTAATATATGCAAATAAAAGAAGTAAACACAACAACCATCGAGTAAATTTTTATTTGTGTCAAACTGAAACTTTTTTCAATAATAAACGGTTAGCTGATTCACGTCTACAGCAAGTTCATAAAATTAATTGAAAACTTGTATCAACCAAAGCATTGCTTATATTTGCTCAACAATGATTTTATTCAACTAACAATATTGTCCACTCAAGGTAGTCGTTTTGTAATTATTAACAAATATACATTTGTCCCAACTAGAAGGCTCAAGTAAATTGCAGACTTTCGTGAACTAGATATTTATTTCGCCATATCCAACTATGCCACTTGGTCACTATAACCAAATCTTGGTTATTATAACTAAACCTTTTTCTGAGTGTAGTAGACATACATAGATAGTTTAAATAAACTTGAAAATCATGAGGGCACATTCAAATTTCATTGCAATCAAATGCACCGTGCAGAAGTGCATTTGGAAAAAGCATATAAAATTTCATGCGTTTGCAAATAATCCATTCCCCCAGCTTTTTAACACATCAAACTGGCGACTTCTAGCTTTCGTTTGGTATAAATATTGCCCCCTAAAATTGATCCTGAGGGCAGCAGAATATCGTGCGTCTTAAAATGACCCTACTGTGATAAAAGTGGGTCAATTGATCTTGTATTTGGCCTCTAACAATTATCATACCTAAGCCTTTTGATATGGATCTCACTAGAACCTCCATTCCATGAAGAAAATCGTACGTGTCCCACCCGTGACAAAAGTTGTCCTACCCGTGACAGGAGAATTTTGAATTTTTTAATAATAAACAACTACTTCTTGTTATGGTTTGTGCTTTGTTAGGATTGCTGGTTCTTTTATGTATAGTAAAACATCTAATTCAGATAGAAATGTTAAGTAAATTCACAGACTTTCTGTGAAATATATGTTCTCCAAAAAGCAGGGTCTTTTCTTTGTCCTATCCGTGACAGAAGAAACAGCCCGGATTTTTCCGATATAAAATCAAGTTGTAATATTTTTCGTATTTGGTAATAACTCGTATATTAGTGAACTAGGTGTACCTTTATCGAAATGTAGAATTGCTTAGTACTTTATACTTAAATTTAAAAAAGAAAACCTATTTTTGCTGTACAAATGTCCCACCCGTGACGATGGCATACCCCATGTGTATATCTTGGTAACCGCTGCACCAATTTCTTCCAAACTTGGCACAATTGGTGGCCTTGACATAACCTACGAAATGGCCGACAATTTTTAAAATCGGACAATAACCACGCCCACATCACATATAACGGTAATTTAGAGAAATACGAAATCTTCGATAAATCGGTAAATATTGAAGCTAGTGTATTCAAAATTGATGCTTGCAACAATTCTTTACCAAGAAATACTTTTATGGTAAAATTTTGGAAAATGGGCGTGGCACCGCCCACTTATGATCACATATATGTATATCGGTAACCGTTCTACCAATTTGTACCAAACTTGGTATGGTTATTGTGCTTGCCACATAAAAGCAAAGCGTTGAAAATTATTGAAATCGAACTAAAATTACGGCCGCTTTTCATATAACAGTAAATTTCAGAAATGCTTGAAACTTCAATATTTCGAAATTGAAGGACGCTAATTTACTCAAAATTGATACACCATATCATATCATACTTACCATCTAGCGGTATCGGAAAGGTGAACAACATATATTTAATACTTGCGCCGGGTATTTAATGTTCGGCTCCGCCCGAACTTAGACTTTCTTACTTGTTTTTGTTAAGATTTCTACCGAGTGTGGGGCGCACACATGTGCTTTTTTTATGAACTTTTACTTCTATCACGTGTACGGTGTGTCACTCGTGCTATTAAACTAATGATTTTTTCTCAAGTAGTTTTGCTCAGTGGCAATTTATACAGATATGTATATATGTATGTAAGTAGTAGATAGGGTGAACTAAATGCATTCATACATACATATTTATGTACAACTGTAGGTAATATTGTACGCGTCTTCACAGGTTGGTCAAGTTCTATTTGCAATAGAAAATGTTTGCACTGGAAAAAATATGTTAATTTAAATAGTTTGAATAAATTGAAAATAATTTACCTTTGGGTGTACTCATCGATGGTTGACCATTTTCTATCACGTCGTCGTCTTCGAATGATATTTCGTGCTCCATTTTCCTTGGAAATTCAAAATATGTACTAGTAAAATTCTCAATATAAAATATACGTACATATTTATGTACAGTGAACCAAAAAAAAACTTTCACGCGACATTTGAGCAAGTTTTTGCTATTTTTCTTTAGTTTTTTGAATATTTATATTTTTTTATGAAAGTATAGCTGAGTACTTTACAAACACCTTATAAATCCAATGGATTTATATCTTGTTTGTTAAGTTATCAGCTATACTTTCATAAAAAAAGTAATAAACATTCAATAAACTATAAAATAAATTGCCAAAACTTGCTGAGATGTTGTGTCCCTGTTTTTATTTAGTTCACTGTATGTATGTACATACATATTTCTAAATACTGGAACCATTGTTCTATCTAATTACCACTAGATACTATGCTATCTACTTTAAATTGAGAACTCGTGGAATAGATGGTGAAGTATTGGTATTAAAAGAAATTTGTTTTCATGCGGAATACTAATAATAATATTTCTCGTATTTATAGGCTGCGAAGTTCTCCAAAGGTCCAAATTGATTCGTACACTGAGACAAATGCAATAAGCCATGAACGTTGAAGCTTATCAAATGCTCTCCGTGGATACTTCCAAACAAGTTCACGAATTCCTGTAGAATCCCTTAGGCAATATTTGATTCAGTTTTAAAAGTTTTTTTCGCAGGAAAGCAATCTAATTCCTCCATGCAAAAGTAGGAAATGGTAGTACAAATCATCTTCGATGCAATCCTTTAAAACAAATATTCCTGAATATAGGAGAAATTGTCTCAATTCGGTAGATTTCCAGTTGCCCAATTCATCTAAGTCTCTACAAACGCGGCCAAACTCTGAAGAAATCAATCGAGACAGAATTTTTTTTTTCGTTCATTCTTGACACATTTCCCCTCTTGATAATCAGTTGCAAAAGTCATGGTTTTCAAGTATATTTCTTTGCTCCCTGAAAGGCATGCTATGATGCTCTATATCCAACCTATTTTTAAAAGGAGAATCAGTTCGCAACTCATGAATTTGCTTGGAAAAACTGACTTGTCTTTTAACATACGTTCCTACTTGGTCACATTTAGGACAACCCTTTTTGCCATTATGCGAAGAAACACTTGTGACAAAAGCCCGAGCTGGCGAGTCACAGGTGAATAGGCGTACTTCGAATTCTTTTCGAATGGCTTTTGAACCAGCTTTGAGTCCTTCCTTTTTAATTTTAGCAACTTTCTCGCAAAAGTCCTTCATGAAGTGACAAAAGGACTTTCCTGGGGATAACCAACGACCGCTCCTAAAATCGGTCACAAAACTTTGTTGGAACTTTTAAAAAGTCTCAGTCCGTCAATTCCGACATCGATTTGAATTTTATTGTCTTTCGCAAGAAAGCCGCAGGATTTTCTATTAAAATGTTTTTCGATTCCGAAATACATAAATTCTCCACTCGGAATGGATCTGCACTTTTTTCTTGTTTGTATTAAAAAGACTTTTGGTACAGTAGGCAGGTCATTAACACCTCTTTTCTTTAAACTTTGCAGCAAATCAGTCACAGTCATTATGATAAACAATGTTTCTGACTGCCCACGCCCTTATCATATAAGCTTTTTCTTTAGTGCCAGAATCCATATCTACCCCAGAGCTCGACTTTTCCTGTTCATCATGCTGACACAAAGATTCGTTGTCTTCCCTTAAATGTACCTTTATGGGCCCGCCAGTACCTTCTGCTGCAAATTCTTCTAGCTTTCTGTACTTTTCTGCCCTAACCTCACACTTTTTCTTTTCTACACAGAGAAAAATATGACACATATGAAACGTTTCTGGGCTAAGGGATAAAATAGACGAAAAAAGCGAAGAAAATTCCAATTCGAATTTCATGTGTAAATTCTTCTTGATTTTATTTGTAATAAAATAGACAATGAATTGAAGGTTGTATTTTTCCATATTTTCTCAATAGATGCTGTAGCCCGGACATGGGCACTTTTTTGCCCGCGCAGTAGCGAGAGTGCGAGCGCGGCTGGAGAAAGGGAAAAACAGTTTACGGGAGGAAGGGTATGAAAAGTTGCGAAAAAATTATTTATACCCCACCGACATCATGTTCATCGCAGTACGGCTGCGGTAATACTGACTTTGTGTACCAAACAAAGAGCATACATTGTCCTCATATACAGGGTTGCCACTGTCGAAAAAAAATACTTACCATCCACTTGAGAAAAATCTACCAAATCTGGAAAATATCTACCAATAACTTTTTTGGTTATTTGCATATAAACTGTAGTTTTGCTTTCTCTTTTAATTACCTTAATGTAAATTAAAATTCTTTTGGGAAGGAACTTTTTATCTATATAACTAATGATATGGTATTTGCGATCATGTTAATGGCATACTCTCGGTTTGCTTCAACCAAAAGCGAAAATGATAAAACTAAAGGCATCAACGAAACTTCGTAATTGGAAAATCCTTCAAGGGGAGTTGTTATAGACAAATACAGTGACTCAAAAAACGCATGGTGAAGTTATTAATATTTAGAGTCCGACTGGTTAATCGGCATCGGCATCGGCATCGGCTAGTATCGGCACAAAATTGAGCATCGGCATCGGCATCGGCCTTTTTTCGCCGATTCTTTGCCGATTCTTTGGAATTTCTTTTCAAATGTTCAGGTGAAGCGACAACCAACTTTAAAAAACATTTGCAGACAGCTCTCAAAAATTATTTTTAAGGAGAACACCGCCAGCAAAAAAAATTGCCAAAAATTAACGGGATTTTATAGCAGCTTGAAACTTGCCCTTCATTATACTAGAATGAAATAGTCTACAAAACTGCGTACCAAAATTCTGATTAAAAAGTTTGAAATTTTGGTGAAAATAAGCAGAATTTTTCTAATTTTTGTACAAAGTTTGAAATCTGAATTTATATGGCGTTTGTTGTATACCAGCTAGACTTTTATAAAAAAAAAATAATAAACATTAAATAAAAATTACAAAATCGGTCAAAATATCGCAATTCTTTTATTTTGTAAACCACTATATGTATTTACATACATACCTAGCATATAAGTTCTTATGCATTGAATGCAAAATAGTGTATTTTAGTACAAAACGAAATGCAATTTTATGTTCCTAAATATTTTTTGCTTAGCAATTGCAATTATTTCTTTTCTTTTGTTTTTTAACGCCGTGAAATGTACTGATTTTA
>NW_023465670.1:0-8437 GCF_013731165.1 Rhagoletis pomonella | reverse complement strand
AATTTTTTTTCTGGATTTTAACAAAAATATATGCGTATTTTTTTTTTTAATTGTCAGAAGGGGGTTTAATAAAAAACTAGTATTAAGTTAATTTTTTTAAACACAAAATCTTTTGTTTAAAGCCAAATATTTGATGCGACTTACTGCTGTGCGAACTCTAATGAAGACTCCAATGCAATAGCATTCGGTATATCTTCACCCTCCAAACCATCCTCATCATTGCGTCCATCAGTGTGCCCATCCTTGCGCATCGTCGAATTGCTCATTATGCAACCGACTTTGATGAGACGATCACCCTGTGTTTGCACGTTTCGATTATTTTGTATTACTATCAACGCGGATATGAAAATTCTGTAATTCAAAGTAAATATGTATGCTAATAAATACGTATGTATGTACATACGGGTTTGAGTAATCAATAATTGGAAAATAACCAAATTATTACTTTGCTTCGATGATTGCTAAAAGTGCCTACGTACGCTTACCTTTGATATGCTTTGGTGACTTCGTAGGCACGCAAAATGCCGCAACGATTCTCTTTGACCTCGGTGCCGATCGGCAGACGTAACACTGTGCTACTTGTGCCGTTGCCTTGCACCATACACTGCTTTGAATGCATGCTGGCATACATTTTACCATAAAACCAATCTTTCGGCGTATATTTGATGGCCATTTCGTCTTGTGTGCACAGCACCTGTACTGTGTGGGGAAAAATGGAAACAGTTGTTTTTTTTTTTTAATTTTATTTTAGGAGTTTGTAAGCATAAGGTACCATCTAAACACTTGACACGCCGCATATAGACAGACTTCTCTCTTAGTTTCAGACTGCGGGGTCCCATCGATATAATATCCTCCGAGTGTAGTAGACATTCCGAATTGGTCAGATCGCGCTCAAAATAGAATGACACGCCTTGGCAATAGAATTTCGTTTCATGTGAGCACAATGATTGACACTTCAAAGAAAATTTTAAATTATACAGTGTAAAATTCAATTATAAATTGCGTTTTGTAATATAAATTATTAGCCATAACTACAAACACTCACACACACACACATTAACTAATACTAACTAATAAAAATTTATACATACGTTTACAAAAATAATTAATTAAAATTTTATATGTACATATGTACTTTCAATCGAAGCTTTGAGTTGATTGCATGTCAGTCGGATTATTGTAAAAAGTTCACTATTTTTATTTTTTATACAATCTAAATCCCATGTTTTTGTCTTCAACATCATACTACCATCAATACTACAAACAACATAGACAGACACACCTCCTTTTGGGTTAGACCCAAATATTTTGCTTCCGCATAAATGAAGCTACTGTTCGCATACAATTCGTATGAACAGCTATCGTTCTCGATCGGTCGCTCGTAACATTGATTTTCCATGTATTCTTCGTCATAGGGTGCAGCCCGGAATGCATCGGGTTGTATCATTTTATCTTTATCACTGAGTATACAACGTCCCAATGTGTTGGGTTGTGACTGATGTTGTTGATGTTGTTGCTGCTCTGCTTGTGGCACATGTTGACTGAATCTGATCGATTGATAAAAAAGAAAAAAATCGTAAATGTGGCATTAACTTGATTAGCGACATTAGCATCTACATAAAATAAACAATACTACGCCCACATTTATGTACATACACGTGTAAGTCCATTAGGGTGCCCATCGAAGTTTTTTTTTGTTTCAAATTTCAAGACCCTACCCCGTAATTTCCTTCCATTTTATGAGAAATATTATTGCCTATTGTTATAGATTTCTTAAAAATCATTTAGAGGTACGATTTTGTAGATTTATCAGTTGACTATTTTTCATTCAATTTTAAAGAGTTGTTGGTGTAAGTTTTCATAGGGCAAATAAAACGGAAGGCCTTGAATTTATACATATGTGTGTATGTACCGGACTTTTAGAATTTATAGCAGTTTGGCTAAGGAATTCATCTATATTTATTCAAAATTTATATATGCAATCGTCTTTAGTAAAAAAGTGCGTTTTCAAGAAGTTTTAGGACAATGAGGGTGGCACCGCCCACATACATATGCATATGATATATATGCGTATCTCGAAAACGACCTGGCCAATCTCGACCAAATTAGGTATACACATTGTGTTTAGGCTCCTCATGCACCATGTTGATTTTTGAAATCGGATAAAAACCACGGCCTCACTAACGTAACGGTAATTTGAAAAACTCAAAGCTAGCTATATTTTAGGGGCAGTTGGTTTTGTCCGATTTAAAAAATATTCAATATGGTGCTTATAGAGCAATGATGGGCAAAACGCTACTCGCGAGTAGCGTCTGCGTCGCAGCGCTTATACGTATACAGAAACGACGCAGCGAATTTCAATTCAGTCTGCTTTCAGTTTTCATGAGAGTAACGCCACGCTTCGCCGTTGAATATTTTTATTCGTAATTTTAGCGCGTTGTTGCCACCTATATATGTAACAATGCCCAAAATGGCTGCGTATGAGTGCCAATTACAGTTTTTGGTTTTAAGAAAAGCCAATAACGCCCAATGCTTGTTATGTGGTAATACGACTACTTGGAATCGTACTTTTAATATAAGGCGACATTATTTGTGATGGCAAAAAAGTCAAACTACCGAACTGTGTAAACCAATTTAAAGTTTTTTGTAATGGGTTTTATGTATATATGTATGTACGATACGGCGATTTAATATATTTAGTATACTTTATTGAATACTGAGTTTTTTACACAGTTTAGAAATTTTAAATTCGTGAATTTTGTTGTTGAATAAACTATCATTTTTTAAAACATTAGTTTAATGAAATTAAATTAAAAAACTTTTCATGCACGTACATATGTACTTATAAAAATTAATTTCATAATTCATTATTTGAAATTATTTATTCATTATTTTTTTATTATATTTTATTATTTTCGTTTCATGTTCATAAAACAAATTATATATAAATTTGTAAGAGCGTTTTCTAACACGCGCAAAAAACGACGCACTTTTGTACAATATAGAAAAGTGGCAACTGTTACTCAGCGCGATTCACGAATACCATGACAAAATGAGACTGTATTGGTGTGCCCATCTATGTTATAGAGCCTAAGCAAAATGTGTATACCACATTTGGTCGAGAGGGGTTAAGTAGTTTTTGAGATGTGCATATATCATTTAAGTGGGCGGTGCCACTCCCATTTTCCTAAAACTTCTTGAAAACCCACTTTTTTGCTAAAGAGCGATTGTATATAACAATTTTGAATAAATAAGTCTGAAAGTCCGGTAATTGAAAAGCAGAGTGACGAACAAGACTACGCTCTAAAAATTTGTCCATATACCCGACCTTATAGATCGCGCGGAAACCTGAAAGATGACGTGGAAAGATGATAAGGCTTTGGGTGCTTTTGAGATCATTGTTCTACGCAAAATCTATTGCCCTGTTCGCGTGGGTGACGAGCACCGAAGACGGAATGGCGAACTATACGAGCTTTGTAACTGCATGGATATAGTTAAGCGCATAAAAATATAACGATTTCGCTGGCCTGAGTATGTTGTGCACATTTAGATGAAGAGGCTTCAATCAAAAGATCCTTCGATTCGGCACGCATGTACGGCGACCCACGAACAAATGAAAACTAAGTGCAGAAGAAACTGCCTGCACTCGGGATTTAGAACTGGCAAATCTCGCAAAGAAGAAATGTAATTGGCAGAAGAAGAAATGTAATTGGCCAAATAAGAAGAGGAATCATGGAAAATATAAAATTGCCCGAAACAGGTCTCAACCCAAGAGCTACAAGTATTAGAAATGCTGTGTTCACTCGTTGCTATGCCTTTCGGAGCACGATCAGGTCGAGCGCACCTTCTCACGAGAGTCGGATACCTGTACGTTGGCGGAACTGTTTATTTCCGGTTATTGCCAACTGGCACGGATATATTTATGTACGTAAATATGTGCATGTGCCTGTATTCTTGGCCCCGAAGTTGGCGTTTCGGTTATCAGTAAAAAAAAACTCTTTGATTGTGCTAATGACAAATTGTTGAGATCATTTATATGTACTTATCAGCAAAAAAGATATTATAAAACTTCAAATACGCATAATGTGGGCTAATTAGTGCTAATTTAGCTCATGGTCTTCAAGCATTTTATTGCTATTGTTTATTTTATAGTGCTAAGCAAAAAGTACTCGTCACTAAAGTAAATAATCACTTAATCACAAATTCTATTTCCTGTTTCTGAAATTGTTGCGGCACAGCATTTTTTTCAAAAGTCTGAAAGTGACTATGATTCCATTAGTGATAACAGGTATGTATATTTTGCACCAGTGTGTGTAAATATGTACATACATATATACATATAGTATGTTCAATAGCGAATACAAGAAGGCGGAAATAAGGTGCAATTTTAGCACATCGCATACGTTCTTCAGAAGTGAATTACTTATGTAAGTAAAAATTTGGCGTTAGTGAGAAAACGCAATAAACTATTTCTTAACTAAATTAGTCATTATAACGTATGTATTTATATATGTACGGTATCACAAGTAGGTTTAGTATTAACACTAGAAAGACGGACAGGGGTCTCTATTAAATTTTAGGTTATTTTTAAAATGAATGAATAAAGAAATTGTAATTTAAAATTCTGCTAAAATTTATTTAAAGGATATGTTGATTTTTCAGTTTTTCGGCGCTAAGCTAGTGCTCGCTGTTAATGAACTTATTGGCTTTAGACCTGGTAACTCTACCATAGACCAGATATTCGCTATAAACATCGCAAGATGCGATGCCTGAATTCGGTATCTTCGCGAAACTATTAAGGCTGTGTAAAATTACGTTGAGCAGTTTTACCAGATCAGCCAGGATTAGGAAGGACCACTCCCAGCCGATCGATACCAAATGAGATTTATCGTACGATATTTTTCTTCTGATGCTGGCGGAGATAATACTTAACAGTTACAAAACTAAATTGCTCAGGTATAATCTTTATACGATGACATCGAGATACTAGGCCTCAAAAAATGCTATACTTGTTCTGCTTATTCCAAGTAAGTAATCGAAGCGAAGCGAATGGCCTAGTGGTGAACAAGGAGAAGAATTAGTTTGAAAAATTGTAAAAAATGTCATTTAAACTGAACATTATGCTGACTACACACGAGACAACTCTGCGGTCAAGCAACGCTTGCGGCAACACCGCAATAGCCGAAACAACATGACTTGGTTGCTTCAACGATTCTCACGTGTGCAGTCAGCATTAGAAAAGTTAAAGACACATGTTCTTCTTGAAGCTGAATGAAGTCTTATTAGGCAGGTTCCAAAAGATCCTAAGTTCAATTAGCATCTAACACATTACATATTTAGTTTTTGATTTTTGATTGGGTTTTGGTAAATATGAAATATAATCTGTGAAGTTCAGAACCACAGAGTATTTAAGCAAAAATATTTCTGAGCAAACATAATGTTAGTGTTTGGTGAAGTCCTCCCCCGAATTGTGGCGTGCGCCTTGATGTTGTCACATAAAGGTAAGGAACCTACAGTTTTACGCCGACTCTTTGATGACTAAAACTTTTTTTTCGGTATTGGTTGAACCCAGATTCTGCGGAATGACAGCGTGCTCTGCTATCCACTACACCACAGCGATCGCCAACCAACTAAACAAGTTACAGTGACTCAAACAAATGACCACGTGTTTTTTTTTTTTTAATATTCGTAATATTTTCCCAGCCAAATTTTTTAGTTATTTTTGTATAAAAATATATTTTAAGCTTTAACCAAACCCGCGTAAATCACAGTTTTAACTTTATACAAAATTTAAGAAAATTCAACAAATTTTCAACAAAATTTCATTTCTGAATTGCTAGACAATTTTCGGGTATGCAGTTTTATAGCCCATACAAATTTACTCTAATGAAGTGCAAGTTTCAAACGGCTTAAAAATCGCGTTGATTTTTGAGATTTTTTTTTGAGGCAAATTTTTCGGGCTTTTTAATATAACAAGCGCAATTTACAAAAACTTGTGTTGATATTTTGAATTTTTTTTTGCTGACGGTCTCCCACGTTTTATTTTAATACCTGTATGAAAAAAGTGCAAAAATACGTCACTGTGATTTACACGGTTTTGGTTAATAGCAATAGCCTATTTCCACCAGAGTCTTAACTGCAGTTAAGAGCTCAGATAAGTTCCAAGAATTTCAACATGGGGTGAGCGGCAAGGTTTATTTCTTAGTGTTTGCTTTTCTCCTTTCGTTTGCTAGTAGTAGTAGGAGGAATTATCCCCTTCGACTTGTAATCTTCTTGTTTCAATTGGCATAAACTGCAGTTAAGACTTGGTGGGAATGAACTATAAAGCTTAGACGATATTTTTATATAAAAATAACAAAAAAAAAAACATTAGATCGAAGAACATTACGAATATTTGAAGAAAATCTACACGTGGCCATTTGTTTGAGTCACTGTATATCTGTATTTCCATACATTTTATGTGGAGGCCTGGCCATACCATAGGTGTATTGCACTAGGTATAAGCATAAGGGTAAAAGGAATTCTTATTTTTATTTACTAAATTAAATCATTTTAACTCATAAAAACTTAATATATTGTACGTGCCTAGTATCGCCACATCAGCTGTCTTTTGAATCTAACTAGTTTTTGACGATTTGTGTGGGTGTTATGAGACGCGGAATGATAAATACATAGCGATGACCTTATTAACTCGTGTGAGTTGTGTGAAACGTGCTAGGTTATATCATTATCACATGTACGAATATGTGTATACTTAACTGTATGCAAGTATGTATGTAGATGGTAGCACTTGACTGACAATTATACAGTAAATAATGTTTACTAAAAAAAAAATCAAAATTTGAAATAACGTAAGTGAATAAATAACAGAAACTACAACTACAAAACACGAAGATGAGCAAATATACGTTCGCTCACAATTATTATAATTTATTTTGAAAATTTTTAAGTAAAATTGTTAAAGCAAAACAAGATATAGTAAATAATTTACTGCATCAAATTGCTATTCCCGTATTGAATAACCGCATCGCTAAAATCAGCATCTAACCACATAACAATGAGCTCATACAACTTGAGAACGCTGCGCATCATTTTCCATTTTCAGCGCTCAAACACAATTGATAAAGCCATAGAACTCCTATTCGGAATTTCATTCCGTATTGTGTTTGCTTTTAATGGAATTTACTTCTCCCACCACCTCAAAGGCCCACCACCCGCTGCTGCTATGAGCACTTCATAATTAGTATGTACTTGTACTTTCATTTACATACACAAACACATACACATACATATACACTTAAATACCTTTCACGATTGTTACGGTATGATGGCGCAAATGATGCGGACAGACATTTGAATTCGATTTCGAATAGACATCGTTCGGCGCATTCGCGTCGCGTAACTAGCGTCGCTATTGTTTTCTTTCCCTGAAACACCAAGCTCGTACCGGGAATTTTTGTAAGCGTCCATTTGCGTTGTTTGCACACTTCAGGTACTAAAAGATACAAAAAAAAAATAAAACGAAAAAAATCGATCGAAAATGGCATGGACGCGCAGCAATAAGCGGAATTTTCAAGTTAATAAGGTAAATTAGCTGTTATTATTAGCTGTGCTATGTGCCACCCACCTTTCAAACAGGTCTTTTCATAGAAAACCGCCTCAGCATCCGCAACCAATGGCAATTCATCGGCTATTGACTGATAGCGGGTCGTCCGTTCGAAATACGAATAACCATAGCATTCGTTTGAGTCCAGCAGATGGACGTAGGCAATACAGTCGCTATCCTCACTACACATCCGCCAACAAATGGCGCTCGCTGTGTCGCTGGCAATTGCCAGTTCCTGGCGTTCACCTACTGGCGCGCCCACTATGCCGTAGCTTTCGCGCCGATGGCGATTGCGATCTTTAAAATTGTATGCCGGCGAGTAGATGAGGTTTTGTGTGGTTAGGTATTCAAGTGGCGGCCGGAAGCCAACAATTTTCTGCAGATGCATTTGATAAAGCGGACATTTGAGTAGAAGAGCATCTGAATCTGGAAATAGACAGGTAAATAAGATTAGGTTGTACTCCATTTAAAGTTTGTGAACAAACTTAATTTCAGATTCTCTTCAAGTAACATTTAAAATAAATAAATATTCTAAGACAACATACACTGCGCTTCACTTGAATATATGTATATTATTCAGCTGGTTTTCCTTAAAGGCACGGCAGCATTTTTAGTTATAGAGCATAGTCTCGAGAACGTTTTGGTGGTGCATAGATAAATTTGCAAAAAAGTTAATTCTTAAGTTCGTGTTATAATCTTAAACGCTTGCTAGTCAAAGAAAAAAAAATTTTAAATTATTATTATTTATAAATTACAATAAATTTTACACAAAAAAATAATATATTCGCGAAACTATGGGTAAATTGTAGTAAAACTGCGTTCTTAGTTTTT
>NW_023465669.1:0-8439 GCF_013731165.1 Rhagoletis pomonella | reverse complement strand
ATTCTGCTGTGCTTCGTTCCGTTCGATTTTGGCCGAGTCCAAAACAGCACGCCAGTCATTTCTCTTCTGTGCTAACTGACGCCAATTGGAAATGACAAGTGAAGCCAAGTCCTTCTCCACCTGGTCTTTCCAACGCAGAGGAGGCCTTCCTCTTCCTCTGTTACCAGCATCGCGGCCCGCGTTGTATATTTTCAGAGCAGGAGCCTTTCTATCCATTCGAACGACATGGCCAAGCCAGCGGAGCCGCTGAATTTTAATTCGCTGCACTATGTCTATATCGTTGTAAAGCTTATACAGCTCATCGTTAAATCGTCTGCGATATTCGCCATCACCAAGAGCCAAGAGCCGCCTCATCAGAT
The DNA here is from genome assembly GCF_013731165.1 of Rhagoletis pomonella. Classification (NCBI taxonomy): domain Eukaryota; kingdom Metazoa; phylum Arthropoda; class Insecta; order Diptera; family Tephritidae; genus Rhagoletis; species Rhagoletis pomonella. Next base: position 8,080 of record NW_023465669.1, on the reverse strand, counting down.
GCTTTCATTGTCCATGCCTCCGCGCCATACACGACAGGCATGATGAGAGACTTATTGAGTGTGATCTTTGTACGAGCAGCGAGGACTTTACTTCTCAATTGCCTACTCAGCCCAAAGTAGCACTTGTTGGCAAGAGTGATTCTCCGTTGGATTTCAAGGCTGACATTATTATTTGTGTTAATGCTGGTTCCCAAATAATCGAAGTCGTCTACTTTTTCAAACTTGTAACTGTCAACAGTCACGTGGGTGCCAAGACGCGTATTCTCTGACTGTTTGTGTTATGACAGGAGATACTTCGTTTTGTCCTCGTTCACCACCAGACCCATTTGCTTTGCTTCTCTATCCAATCCCGAGAAGGCAGAACGTAGCCCTTGTTTTTACCGATAATATCGATGTCGTCGGCATACGCCAGCAATTGTACGCTCTTGTAAAGTATTGTGCCTGAGCGTTTCAGTTCTGCGGCTCTTATTATTTTCTCCAACATCAAATTAAAGAAATCACATGAAAGGCAGTCCCCTTGTCTGAAATCTCGCTTGGTATCAAACAGCTTGGAGAGGTCGTTCCCTATTCTGACGGAGCTGGTGGTATTGCTCGACGTCATTTTACACAGCCGTATTAGTTTCACGGGGATACCAAATTCTAACATCGCGGCGTAAAGGCAACTTCTCTTCGTGCTGTCGAAAGCAGCTTTGAAATCGACAAATAGATGGTGTGTCGATCCTTTTCTCGCGGGTCTTTTCCAAGATTTTCCGTATTGTGAATACCTTATCAGTGATGGAATTTCCAGGCCTAAAGCCACACTGATAAGGTCCAATCAGCTCGTTGACGGTGGGCTTCACTCTTTCGCACAATACACTCGATAGGACATTATAACCTATGCTTCGAAAGCTGATTTCGCGGTAGTTGGCGCGTATGGCGGGGTCGCCTTTCTTGTGGATTGGGCAGAGCACACTTAAATTCCAGTCGTCGGGCATGCGTTCATCTGACCATATTATGCATATGAGCTGATGCATGCACCTCATCAGCTCCTCGTCGCCGTACTTGAATAGCTCGGCTGGCAGGCCGTCAGCTCCAGCAGCTTTGTTGTTTTTCAGCCGCGTAATCGCTATTCGTACCTCGTCATAGTCAGGCGGTGGAACAGCTACTCCATCATCATCGACTGGGAACTGGGGTTCGTCTTCTTCACTACTTTCAGCGCTGCCGCCATTCAGTAGGTTGTAAAAGTGTTCTCTCCACAATTTAAGTATATTCTGGACATCGGTCACTAGGTCGCCATTGTGGTTCTTACAGGAGTTCGCCCCGGTCTTGAAACCTTCCTTAAGTCGCCTAACCCTCTGGTAGAATTTTCGTGCGTTCTGTTCCTGTCGGCCAGCATCTCAAGATCTTCGCACTCACGTATTTCGGCCTCTCTCGTTATTGCGGAAAATACGTCTCGCTTCCTTCTTCAGTTCCCTATAACGGTCCCACATGGCTCGCGTTGCGCCCGATCGTAGCGTGGCCTTGTAGGCGGCATCTTTTTTCTGTGCGGCTTCTTGACATTCCTCATCGTACCAGTTGTTCTTTCGGGCTCTCTGAAATCCAACTACTTCTTCGGCGGCGGTAATTAATTATCGGGAAATGTGGTTCCACTGCTCGCGTATGTCGGATTGTTGAAGAGTGCTCTCAGAGAGCAGGTGTGTGAGTCGAGTGGCGAATAAATTGGCCGTCTGTTGTGATTGCAACTTTTCGACGTTAAGCTTTCCTTGCATTGTTGGGCGCACATTTTTTGCTGCACAGAGGCGGGTGCGTATCTTGGCTACAACAAGATAGTGGTCCGAGTCGATGTTTGGCCCTCGGAGTGTACGTACGTCTAAAACGCTTGAAGCATGCCTTCCGTCTATCGCAACATGATCGATTTGGTTTCTCGTTTTTCGATCTGGAGACAGCCATGTAGCTTGGTGGATGTTCTTATGCTGGAACCTAGTACTACATATTACCATGTTTCGGGCCCCGGCGAAGTCGATCAGCCTCGGTCCGAGACAGACATGTAGCTTGGTGGATGTTCTTATGCTGGAACCTAGTACTACATATTACCATGTTTCGGGCCCCGGCGAAGCCGATCAGCCTCAGTCCGTTATCGGACGTTTCGTCGTGGAGGCTGAATTTTTTACGACAGTGGCGCCAAAGATCCCTTCCTTGCCCACCTTGACATTAAAATCGCCAAGCACGATTTTGACATCGTGTCGGGGGCAGCGCTCATATGTACGTTCCAAGCGCTCATAGAAGAGATCCTTGGACGCCTCATTCTTCTCTTCCGTCGGGGCGTGGGCGCAGATGAGCGAGTTGTTGAAGATTTTGTTATGTAGCTCATTCTAAAGGGGAGGGGGTTGAGTATGGTAAGAAAATATCTTGTGTCAAAACCAAGCTAATTGGACAATGTTTTTGAGTACTAGCTAAAAACATATACTCATCATTTGAACATACAAAAAAGCAGTAAAGTCCGTTTTACGAAAGCCAAGACTGTTTAACATTTTATTTACTGCCTTTACACTTGTTTTAACGTTTTCCATCTTTTTACATTAAAATAATGCAACATTTTCGCTGCTATAAATTTCGCACAGAAAGGGTAATCATTTGACCTAATGTGCATACGTGGGTTTGCATTATCTTGATACGTGGTTTTGCATTTTGTTGATACACGGTTTTGTACTTTAAACGACGATACGTAGATATATGTACATACATATCACATATATTGACATATGTAGATATGTATACACAATTAATGATGTGTACATAAATTTTTTTTATGTTGAAACTACATATGTATATAGTATGTTATTATTATTATTCGGTTGAAGAAAGTCCTATCTCAAGCGAAAATACATTGAAAATGTGCTGAAATAGGGCGTTTTTGAATCGTCAGCTGAGATAGGGTGTTTTCGAACCGAGTTCTGAGATAGGGCGTTTTCAAACAAATTCTAAAATTTAAGAAAAATTTTGAAATAGGGCGTTGTTAAAAAGTTTTCTGATATCAGCCGTATTCGAACTGGCTGCCGAGGTAGGTCGATCTTCCACTTAGTGGGAAATAATATCACAATATTGAAATAAATAAAATAAAAAATAATAAAAATAAAAAATTATAAATTTTGTACAATTAAAAATCAAAGTGGACTTAATAAAATGAACACAAAGTATTAATTATAAATTCTGAGATATATCGTTAATTTCAAAAACAAATAAATAAAACATTAAAAATTAGTCAAGGCTTGCTGTATGCCACACCCACTTATGGTTACATGTGTATATCTTGGTAACCGCTGCACCAATTTCTTCCACACTTGGCACAGTTATTAGCCTTGCTACAGCATACCAAATTTTTAAAATCGGACAGTAGCCACGCCCACATCCCATATAACGGTAATGGGGAGAAATACGAAATCTTCGATAAATCAGTAAATATTAAAGCTAATTTATAAAAATTTGTGCTTGCAACAATTCTTTACTAAGAAATGCGTTTATGATAAAATTTTAGAAAATGGGCGTGGCACTGCCCACTTATGACCACATATATGTATATCGGTAACCGTTCTATCAATTTGTACCAAACTCGGTATGGTTATTGTGCTTGCCATATAAAAGCAAAATGTTGAAATTTTTTGAAATCGGACTAAAATTGAGGCCGCTTTTCATTTAACAGTAAATTTCAGAAATGCTTGAAACTTCAATATTTCGAAATTTAAGGACACTAATGTACTCAAAATTGATACACTCCGGCTTACCATGTAGCGATAGCTTTCGAAAAAGTTGAAAATCATATATTTAATACTTGCGCCGGGTATTTAATGTTTGGCTCCGCCCGAACTTAGACTTTCTTACTTGTTTGGCCTATATTTTGTTGAAAATACCATACAAAGCTAATATAGGCCAAAAAACGAAGAATTTTCAAAATTTTGAGAAAAGAATTTGGCCGCTATACTCAGGTTTTTGAATCGTGATTTTTTTTTCTCGAGAACACGAATTAATCTAGTAAAACTGAGTATGAGACATTATTGGTATGGTCAACAGCTATCAAACCTGATATATGCGCACGAGAAGCCCATATGAAAGAGGGGGACAAAAGATCACACGTAAATGAATTCCTCTATTTGGTCTGTACAATCTAAGGGAATTACTTCAAATCCATAAGGGATACTTTTCTTAGTGATGCGGCACATATAAGGAATTGTATAAGCTATACTGTTTTACCTGGGTATTCATCTGCTCAAAAATTTTAAGCATTTTATCATATATTTTAATTATCTACAAATTTATGAGACTACCAAGCCATATATATGTTACCGGCCAAACCCGATCATAGGTCAAACTAGTTTTGCCTAGGGGTCACAGAATTTTTGCGCAGAACAGCTTTCCGCGTAGACGCTGTTGAGAAGGCATAACATTTTGTACTTTTTCAACTAAAATGCTTTTTTCCCCGTTTTTCTTGTACTGCCAAAATACAATATTGACCTAAGGTAGTTCGATTTCGAGCTGTCACAACGTACAACACCTTTCATTATTGCATCATGCTATTTTTGTATCATGGGTTTTATCATGATACAAAAAAGAAGGTAGTTTCATTACTACTATTATACAACGCTTTTATCAACTTGCAATGTTGTAAGTCCAGACCACCATTTTATACTATAAATATAGCAAAGGTATTTATGGCAAACCTAGTCTAGATATCAACCTCGTCGTAGGTATCATATCAAAGACATACAATTAGGAAAACTCTAGAGATAGATGACATCTCGCCAGAAGAAGTTAAAAATATGCACTACATACGCTACAGCGGAAATGGACGACACGCCATTTCTTTAAATGAAATTAATTGCTGCTATATGTATTAGAGTGGCCTTTATGTTGTATGAAAAATTTTAAATGCATGAATCCTAAAGTTTTCGCACAGAATAATGTGAGGTTGGGGATATAAATAAATACGTAATTGGTTTAAAAGCTTTCAGGTGGCTTCTAGGGGTTCCGGGTGAGCTTTTTCGACAAAAAATTTCAAAATTACACCAATTCCTTTGATTTTGCATTTCTTTTTTTTAACTATGTATATATTAGAAAAATTCTACATTATGTTTTATTTAAAACTAGCAGACCCGGCGAACTTCGTCCCGCCCAAAATTTTTATGTATTTTATTGAAACTTTTTGGTCCAACATTTTCACCAACAATTCACGTTTACAATTTTCATTGGCACATTTGTCTGCTAAGATTAAGGTTTGGGGGTCATTTGCCGCTTTAAATAAGTTAGGAAACGAATAATAATATTGGAAAATCACATCCATTGGGCCAATTGCAACGCAGGAGCGTTCGATATACTCAATGGTGCAACAGGTCGATTTAATCTGACCTTCACGGCCCCTTTTCTCACTTGGCTATTTTTAGTAATAGCTCGACTTCAGCACTACTTGGCAGCACGTTTTTGCAATAGTATTGCATACATATTTAAAACATTAACCAAATCGGATCATAAATAAGATTTTTAGTAATAACTCCACTACAGCGCCAACTGTCGGATTAAATTGTGAAACTAAACCATCCAGAGACCCACTCAAATACACAAAAAGTTTCGTTAAAATCCGTACAACCATTAAAATTAATTAATACAAAGATAGCTTAAGGTCGGTACGTTTGTAGGCCTCACACCCCTTTTCAAATGGCCCAAATTTTCTCCATGAGTATGGGCTTGATTTCAACTATATACATATCTCCATACGAAGTTCCAGTACTGTACCATGAATACTTTCAGAGAAAACCAGTATAAAAATTCGATTTATATGGGAGGTGCCACGCCCCCCTTTCCAAGAGATGCCCTCTTTCTTCATGAGTATGCGATTGATTTCGTATATCTCCATACCAAGTGCCAGAACTCTACCATGAACACTTCCAAAATAGGCAGTATGAAAAATTCGGTTTGTATGGAAGATGCGACGCCCCCTTTTCCAATAGTTCCAATTTTTCTCCAAGGGTATGCGATTTATTTCGTACATCTCCATACAAAACTCTAGAACTCTACCAAAAAATTTCCAGAGATAAGCAGTATGAAAAATTCGGTTTGTGTGGGAGATGTCACACCCCTTTTTACAATAGCTAAAATTTTTCTCCAAGGGTATGCGATTGATATCGTATATCTCCATACCATGCACACTTTCAGAGATATGTAGCATGAGAAATTCGGTTTGTATGGGAAGTGCCACGCCCCCTTTACATATAGATTTTTTTCAGCCTAAAACCATCCTTGGGACACGTGCGGCAGGTGGCAGTTTCAAAAAAATCGGTTCAGCCGCTCTCGAGCCTTGCGAAAACTAACAAACGGTTCTAAATATATATTAGTTGAGATATATTATATATTATAATTATATTTTGACAGTATCCGTTGTTTCTGATTGGCGCAAAAAAATCTTGCCTAGTGACGAATTCGCCCCTTGATATGTTCGTTACTTAAAGCTATGTATATTCGAAATTGCATGAAAATTGGAAAACAGGAATCTATAAGCTTATCCAGGCAAAAAGCTACCTACGTACCGAATTTTAAGCAAATCGGACCATAAATACGATTTCTTCGAACAGATCGGTTCCTGGTCCACTTCTCGGACAAAATGGATCATATATGCTAAAAAGCTACCTGCGTACCGAATTTTAAGCAAATCGGACCGTAAATTCGATTTTTTCGAATAGATCGGTCTCTGGACCACTTCCCGGAAAAAATTGGTCATATATGCTAATATATGCTAAAAAGCTACTTACGTACTAAATTTTATGCAAATCGGACTATAATAAGATTTTTTTCGAATAGACAGGTCCCTGGTCCACCTACCTGAAAAAAAGTAAAAAATTTTTAGCCTAAAACATGGTGGTTACCGAAAGCTATTTGTATACAAAATTTCATGAAAATCGGACCAGCCGTTAGCGAGATTACCTGTTACAAGAAAAAGGGACTTCTCTTTATATAATTAGTATAGATGTACGTAGAATTACCTTTCCAGCAAGCTTTTGAAGTATTAAATCGGTTAAAAAAGCACAACACTATTCAACTTTAAAAATATCAATGGCAGCATCAATTGTATTTTTTTACACCGACTTTCACCGAATTTTATTCCACTCTCGTTTTGTAAAAACATAATTGCAGAACTTGTTTCATGCTCGGCAACTTTGCGCCTTTGAGTTTACTTTCACATTTTCCAACTAAAAAAATTGTATAGTCATCGGATCGGAATTGTGTCCTGGATGAGCTTGCCGATGTTGAAGCCATTTTGCCGATTAAAGCTCACTTTGTTTTGTAAATTTCTGTCTTAGTTCACTTTAATTTTTGTAAAAAAAATGCCGTTCACGCTCTTTGTTGCACTTTTGATTTTTCATTAACATCGGATTATAGGACTGGCGCTTGGTTGAAATTAGTTATGTGTGTTTTCCGTACTTCTTTTGCAATTCCTTCCTTTGCAATTTTATGATGCTGCGTTATTTCAACCGATTTGAAACTTAATTGACACTTTGGAAAAGTTATTTGATGAAATTTTCGATAAAAAGGCACACAATAAAACTTCGCCATCTTAAAATTATAAAATATGAAAATTCATAAAAACTGGCTTCAATTTCGTCACTTTTCGGTCCAACCCGGAACTCCTAAGAGTTATCTGAAAGCTTCGAAAATAATTTGATATTTATTTTTATACCCAACGTCATAATTTTCCGTGCGAAAACCTTTGGTTTTCAAAAATCGGTTCATTAAGGCCACTCTAATATGTATGTATTTATGTGTATAGGCATATACTAAATGTGAGCAAACAACATTTTGCTTGCATAGTCTTCTGTTCTCATTTCACTGCAAGTTGAATTATTTTAGTATCTATTGCAAAATTTTATACAGACAAGACTATAAGATAAATACAAAAAAAACTTTTTAATGTTCCACGCTTTTATAATTGTACTAAAATTAAATTTCTATAATATTTCTCAGTCCCATAGAACTTGTTTTGATAACTTTTGATTTTGAAATTTTAGCAAAAGTCATTATAAACAATTTATGAGACTGAAAATGAAAAGCGTGGGGC
>NW_023465668.1:0-8439 GCF_013731165.1 Rhagoletis pomonella | reverse complement strand
ATTCTGCTGTGCTTCGTTCCGTTCGATTTTGGCCGAGTCCAAAACAGCACGCCAGTCATTTCTCTTCTGTGCTAACTGACGCCAATTGGAAATGACAAGTGAAGCCAAGTCCTTCTCCACCTGGTCTTTCCAACGCAGAGGAGGCCTTCCTCTTCCTCTGTTACCAGCATCGCGGCCCGCGTTGTATATTTTCAGAGCAGGAGCGTTTCTATCCATTCGAACGACATGGCCAAGCCAGCGGAGCCGCTGAATTTTAATTCGCTGCACTATGTCTATATCGTTGTAAAGCTTATACAGCTCATCGTTAAATCGTCTGCGATATTCGCCATCACCAAGAGCCAAGAGCCGCCTCATCAGATGCTTTCATTGTCCATGCCTCCGCGCCATACACCACGACAGGCATGATGAGAGACTTATTGAGTGTGATCTTTGTACGAGCAGCGAGGACTTTACTTCTCAATTGCCTACTCAGCCCAAAGTAGCACTTGTTGGCAAGAGTGATTCTCCGTTGGATTTCAAGGCTGACATTATTATTTGTGTTAATGCTGGTTCCCAAATAATCGAAGTCGTCTACTTTTTCAAACTTGTAACTGTCAACAGTCACGTGGGTGCCAAGACGCGTATGCTCTGACTGTTTGTGTTATGACAGGAGATACTTCGTTTTGTCCTCGTTCACCACCAGACCCATTTGCTTTGCTTCTCTATCCAATCCCGAGAAGGCAGAACGTAGCCCTTGTTTTTACCGATAATATCGATGTCGTCGGCATACGCCAGCAATTGTACGCTCTTGTAAAGTATTGTGCCTGAGCGTTTCAGTTCTGCGGCTCTTATTATTTTCTCCAACATCAAATTAAAGAAATCACATGAAAGGGAGTCCCCTTGTCTGAAATCTCGCTTGGTATCAAACAGCTTGGAGAGGTCCTTCCCTATTCTGACGGAGCTGGTGGTATTGCTCGACGTCATTTTACACAGCCGTATTAGTTTCACGGGGATACCAAATTCAAACATCGCGGCGTAAAGGCAACTTCTCTTCGTGCTGTCGAAAGCAGCTTTGAAATCGACAAATAGATGGTGTGTCGATCCTTTTCTCGCGGGTCTTTTCCAAGATTTGCCGTATTGTGAATACCTTATCAGTGATGGAATTTCCAGGCCTAAAGCCACACTGATAAGGTCCAATCAGCTCGTTGACGGTGGGCTTCACTCTTTCGCACAATACACTCGATAGGACATTATAACCTATGCTTCGAAAGCTGATTTCGCGGTAGTTGGCGCGTATGGCGGGGTCGCCTTTCTTGTGGATTGGGCAGAGCACACTTAAATTCCAGTCGTCGGGCATGCGTTCATCTGACCATATTATGCTTATGAGCTGATGCATGCACCTCATCAGCTCCTCGTCGCCGTACTTGAATAGCTCGGCTGGCAGGCCGTCAGCTCCAGCAGCTTTGTTGTTTTTCAGCCGCGCAATCGCTATTCGTACCTCGTCATAGTCAGGCGGTGGAACAGCTACTCCATCATCATCGACTGGGAACTGGGGTTCGTCTTCTTCACTACTTTCAGCGCTGCCGCCATTCAGTAGGTTGTAAAAGTGTTCCCTCCACAATTTAAGTATATTCTGGACATCGGTCACTAGGTCGCCATTGCGGTTCTTACAGGAGTTCGCCCCGGTCTTGAAACCTTCCTTAAGTCGCCTAACCCTCTGGTAGAATTTTCGTGCGTTCTGTTCCTGTCGGCCAGCATCTCAAGATCTTCGCACTCACGTATTTCGGCCTCTCTCGTTATTGCGGCAAATACGTCTCGCTTCCTTCTTCAGTTCCCTATAACGGTCCCACATGGCTCGCGTTGCGCCCGATCGTAGCGTGGCCTTGTAGGCGGCATCTTTTTTCTGTGCGGCTTCTTGACATTCCTCATCGTACCAGTTGTTCTTTCGGGCTCTCTGAAATCCAACTACTTCTTCGGCGGCGGTAATTAATTATCGGGAAATGTGGTTCCACTGCTCGCGTATGACGGATTGTTGAAGAGTGCTCTCAGAGAGCAGGTGTGTGAGTCGAGTGGCGAATAAATTGGGCGTCTGTTGTGATTGCAACTTTTCGACGTTAAGCTTTCCTTGCATTGTTGGGCGCACATTTTTTGCTGCACAGAGGCGGGTGCGTATCTTGGCTACAACAAGATAGTGGTCCGAGTCGATGTTTGGCCCTCGGAGTGTACGTACGTCTAAAACGCTTGAAGCATGCCTTCCGTCTATCGCAACATGATCGATTTGGTTTCTCGTTTTTCGATCTGGAGACAGCCATGTAGCTTGGTGGATGTTCTTATGCTGGAACCTAGTACTACATATTACCATGTTTCGGGCCCCGGCGAAGTCGATCAGCCTCGGTCCGAGACAGACATGTAGCTTGGTGGATGTTCTTATGCTGGAACCTAGTACTACATATTACCATGTTTCGGGCCCCGGCGAAGCCGATCAGCCTCAGTCCGTTATCGGACGTTTCGTCGTGGAGGCTGAATTTTTTACGACAGTGGCGCCAAAGATCCCTTCCTTGCCCACCTTGACATTAAAATCGCCAAGCACGATTTTGACATCGTGTCGGGGGCAGCGCTCATATGTACGTTCCAAGCGCTCATAGAAGAGATCCTTGGACGCCTCATTCTTCTCTTCCGTCGGGGCGTGGGCGCAGATGAGCGAGTTGTTGAAGATTTTGTTATGTAGCTCATTCTAAAGGGGAGGGGGTTGAGTATGGTAAGAAAATATCTTGTGTCAAAACCAAGCTAATTGGACAATGTTTTTGAGTACTAGCTAAAAACATATACTCATCATTTGAACATACAAAAAAGCAGTAAAGTCTGTTTTACGAAAGCCAAGACTGTTTAACATTTTATTTACTGCCTTTACACTTGTTTTAACGTTTTCCATCTTTTTACATTAAAATAATGCAACATTTTCGCTGCTATAAATTTCGCACAGAAAGGGTAATCATTTGACCTAATGTGCATACGTGGGTTTGCATTATCTTGATACGTGGTTTTGCATTTTGTTGATACACGGTTTTGTACTTTAAACGACGATACGTAGATATATGTACATACATATCACATATATTGACATATGTAGATATGTATACACAATTAATGATGTGTACATAAATTTTTTTTATGTTGAAACTACATATGTATATAGTATGTTATTATTATTATTCGGTTGAAGAAAGTCCTATCTCAAGCGAAAATACATTGAAAATGTGCTGAAATAGGGCGTTTTTGAATCGTCAGCTGAGATAGGGTGTTTTCGAACCGAGTTCTGAGATAGGGCGTTTTCAAACAAATTCTAAAATTTAAGAAAAATTTTGAAATAGGGCGTTGTTAAAAAGTTTTCTGATATCAGCCGTATTCGAACTGGCTGCCGAGGTAGGTCGATCTTCCACTTAGTGGGAAATAATATCACAATATTGAAATAAATAAAATAAAAAATAATAAAAATAAAAAATTATAAATTTTGTACAATTAAAAATCAAAGTGGACTTAATAAAATGAACACAAAGTATTAATTATAAATTCTGAGATATATCGTTAATTTCAAAAACAAATAAATAAAACATTAAAAATTAGTCAAGGCTTGCTGTATGCCACACCCACTTATGGTTACATGTGTATATCTTGGTAACCGCTGCACCAATTTCTTCCACACTTGGCACAGTTATTAGCCTTGCTACAGCATACCAAATTTTTAAAATCGGACAGTAGCCACGCCCACATCCCATATAACGGTAATGGGGAGAAATACGAAATCTTCGATAAATCAGTAAATATTAAAGCTAATTTATAAAAATTTGTGCTTGCAACAATTCTTTACTAAGAAATGCGTTTATGATAAAATTTTAGAAAATGGGCGTGGCACTGCCCACTTATGACCACATATATGTATATCGGTAACCGTTCTATCAATTTGTACCAAACTCGGTATGGTTATTGTGCTTGCCATATAAAAGCAAAATGTTGAAATTTTTTGAAATCGGACTAAAATTGAGGCCGCTTTTCATTTAACAGTAAATTTCAGAAATGCTTGAAACTTCAATATTTCGAAATTTAAGGACACTAATGTACTCAAAATTGATACACTCCGGCTTACCATGTAGCGATAGCTTTCGAAAAAGTTGAAAATCATATATTTAATACTTGCGCCGGGTATTTAATGTTTGGCTCCGCCCGAACTTAGACTTTCTTACTTGTTTGGCCTATATTTTGTTGAAAATACCATACAAAGCTAATATAGGCCAAAAAACGAAGAATTTTCAAAATTTTGAGAAAAGAATTTGGCCGCTATACTCAGGTTTTTGAATCGTGTTTTTTTTTTCTCGAGAACAAGAATTAATCTAGTAAAACTGAGTATGAGACATTATTGGTATGGTCAACAGCTATCAAACCTGATATATGCGCACGAGAAGCCCATATGAAAGAGGGGGACAAAAGATCACACGTAAATGAATTCCTCTATTTGGTCTGTACAATCTAAGGGAATTACTTCAAATCCATAAGGGATACTTTTCTTAGTGATGCGGCACATATAAGGAATTGTATAAGCTAACTGTTTTACCTGGGTATTCATCTGCTCAAAAATTTTAAGCATTTTATCATATATTTTAATTATCTACAAATTTATGAGACTACCAGGCCATATATATGTTACCGGCCAAACCCGATCATAGGTCAAACTAGTTTTGCCTAGGGGTCACAGAATTTTTGCGCAGAACAGCTTTCCGCGTAGACGCTGTTGAGAAGGCATAACATTTTGTACTTTTTCAACTAAAATGCTTTTTTCCCCGTTTTTCTTGTACTGCCAAAATACAATATTGACCTAAGGTAGTTCGATTTCGAGCTGTCACAACGTACAACACCTTTCATTATTGCATCATGCTATTTTTGTATCATGGGTTTTATCATGATACAAAAAAGAAGGTAGTTTCATTACTACTATTATACAACGCTTTTATCAACTTGCAATGTTGTAAGTCCAGACCACCATTTTATACTATAAATATAGCAAAGGTATTTATGGCAAACCTAGTCTAGATATCAACCTCGTCGTAGGTATCATATCAAAGACATACAATTAGGAAAACTCTAGAGATAGATGACACCTCGCCAGAAGAAGTTAAAAATATGCACTACATACGCTACAGCGGAAATGGACGACACGCCATTTCTTTAAATGAAATTAATTGCTGCTATATGTATTAGAGTGGCCTTTATGTTGTATGAAAAATTTTAAATGCATGAATCCTAAAGTTTTCGCACAGAATAATGTGAGGTTGGGGATATAAATAAATACGTAATTGGTTTAAAAGCTTTCAGGTGGCTTCTAGGGGTTCCGGGTGAGCTTTTTCGACAAAAAATTTCAAAATTACACCAATTCCTTTGATTTTGCATTTCTTTTTTTTAACTATGTATATATTAGAAAAATTCTACATTATGTTTTATTTAAAACTAGCAGACCCGGCGAACTTCGTCCCGCCCAAAATTTTTATGTATTTTATTGAAACTTTTTGGTCCAACATTTTCACCAACAATTCACGTTTACAATTTTCATTGGCACATTTGTCTGCTAAGATTAAGGTTTGGGGGTCATTTGCCGCTTTAAATAAGTTAGGAAACGCATAATAATATTGGAAAATCACATCCATTGGGCCAATTGCAACGCAGGAGCGTTCGATATACTCAATGGTGCAACAGGTCGATTTAATCTGACCTTCACGGCCCCTTTTCTCACTTGGCTATTTTTAGTAATAGCTCGACTTCAGCACTACTTGGCAGCACGTTTTTGCAATAGTATTGCATACATATTTAAAACATTAACCAAATCGGATCATAAATAAGATTTTTAGTAATAACTCCACTACAGCGCCAACTGTCGGATTAAATTGTGAAACTAAACCATCCAGAGACCCACTCAAATACACAAAAAGTTTCGTTAAAATCCGTACAACCATTAAAATTAATTAATACAAAGATAGCTTAAGGTCGGTACGTTTGTAGGCCTCACACCCCTTTTCAAATGGCCCAAATTTTCTCCATGAGTATGGGCTTGATTTCAACTATATACATATCTCCATACGAAGTTCCAGTACTGTACCATGAATACTTTCAGAGAAATCCAGTATAAAAATTCGATTTATATGGGAGGTGCCACGCCCCCCTTTCCAAGAGATGCCCTCTTTCTTCATGAGTATGCGATTGATTTCGTATATCTCCATACCAAGTGCCAGAACTCTACCATGAACACTTCCAAAATAGGCAGTATGAAAAATTCGGTTTGTATGGAAGATGCGACGCCCCCTTTTCCAATAGTTCCAATTTTTCTCCAAGGGTATGCGATTTATTTCGTACATCTCCATACAAAACTCTAGAACTCTACCAAAAAATTTCCAGAGATAAGCAGAATGAAAAATTCGGTTTGTGTGGGAGATGTCACACCCCTTTTTACAATAGCTAAAATTTTTCTCCAAGGGTATGCGATTGATATCGTATATCTCCATACCATGCACACTTTCAGAGATATGTAGCATGAGAAATTCGGTTTGTATGGGAAGTGCCACGCCCCCTTTACATATAGATTTTTTTCAGCCTAAAACCATCCTTGGGACACGTGCGGCAGGTGGCAGTTTCAAAAAAATCGGTTCAGCCGCTCTCGAGCCTTGCGAAAACTAACAAACGGTTCTAAATATATATTAGTTGAGATATATTATATATTATAATTATATTTTGACAGTATCCGTTGTTTCTGATTGGCGCAAAAAAATCTTGCCTAGTGACGAATTCGCCCCTTGATATGGTCGTTTCTTAAAGCTATTTATATTCGAAATTGCATGAAAATTGGAAAACAGGAATCTATAAGCTTATCCAGGCAAAAAGCTACCTACGTACCGAATTTTAAGCAAATCGGACCATAAATACGATTTCTTCGAACAGATCGGTTCCTGGTCCACTTCTCGGACAAAATGGATCATATATGCTAAAAAGCTACCTGCGTACCGAATTTTAAGCAAATCGGACCGTAAATTCGATTTTTTCGAATAGATCGGTCTCTGGACCACTTCCCGGAAAAAATTGGTCATATATGCTAATATATGCTAAAAAGCTACTTACGTACTAAATTTTATGCAAATCGGACTATAATAAGATTTTTTTCGAATAGACAGGTCCCTGGTCCACCTACCTGAAAAAAAGTAAAAAATTTTTAGCCTAAAACATGGTGGTTACCGAAAGCTATTTGTATACAAAATTTCATGAAAATCGGACCAGCCGTTAGCGAGATTACCTGTTACAAGAAAAAGGGACTTCTCTTTATATAATTAGTATAGATGTACGTAGAACTACCTTTCCAGCAAGCTTTTGAAGTATTAAATCGGTTAAAAAAGCACAACACTATTCAACTTTAAAAATATCAATGGCAGCATCAATTGTATTTTTTTACACCGACTTTCACCGAATTTTATTCCACTCTCGTTTTGTAAAAACATAATTGCAGAACTTGTTTCATGCTCGGCAACTTTGCGCCTTTGAGTTTACTTTCACATTTTCCAACTAAAAAAATTGTATAGTCATCGGATCGGAATTGTGTCCTGGATGAGCTTGCCGATGTTGAAGCCATTTTGCCGATTAAAGCTCACTTTGTTTTGTAAATTTCTGTCTTAGTTCACTTTAATTTTTGTAAAAAAAATGCCGTTCACGCTCTTTGTTGCACTTTTGATTTTTCATTAACATCGGATTATAGGACTGGCGCTTGGTTGAAATTAGTTATGTGTGTTTTCCGTACTTCTTAGGCCTTTGCAATTTTATGATGCTGCGTTATTTCAACCGATTTGAAACTTAATTGACACTTTGGAAAAGTTATTTGATGAAATTTTCGATAAAAAGGCACACAATAAAACTTCGCCATCTTAAAATTATAAAATATGAAAATTCATAAAAACTGGCTTCAATTTCGTCACTTTTCGGTCCAACCCGGAACTCCTAAGAGTTATCTGAAAGCTTCGAAAATAATTTGATATTTATTTTTATACCCAACGTCATAATTTTCCGTGCGAAAACCTTTGGTTTTCAAAAATCGGTTCATTAAGGCCACTCTAATATGTATGTATTTATGTGTATAGGCATATACTAAATGTGAGCAAACAACATTCTGCTTGCATAGTCTTCTGTTCTCATTTCACTGCAAGTTGAATTATTTTAGTATCTATTGCAAAATTTTATACAGACAAGACTAAAAAGTATAAAATAAATACAAAAAAAACTTTTTAATGTTCCACGCTTTTATAATTGTACTAAAATTAAATTTCTATAATATTTCTCAGTCCCATAGAACTTGTTTTGATAACTTTTGATTTTGAAATTTTAGCAAAAGTCATTATAAACAATTTATGAGACTGAAAATGAAAAGCGTGGGGC
>NW_023465667.1:0-8440 GCF_013731165.1 Rhagoletis pomonella | reverse complement strand
AAAATCGAAAGGTCATAAATTTTTTGAACATGGTCAACTTCGCCCCTCATTTTAACCCCTCAAGTAAAGCGTGTTGACGTTCGCTTTAGTTTTCCTTTAACCGACATAACTTGAACTTTATTCACACAAAAAATTATTGCGCTAGCTCTTTTCCTTCTCGTTATATTAGATTTTAAACAAAAAAAATGTGATTTAGCCCATAGTGAGACGCCAGGCCCGTGCACAGGAAGAAAAACTAACGAGGATACCTGTGCTACCAAAACCAAAACACAAGCGTGCCGGCAAGGTGGTTGCACTGAGGAAGAAGCTGGTGGTACTCCCCCCAAGGTCTCCCAAGCAGAAGAAGCAGTTAATCCTCCGCCATGGGACGTGGTCCGAGATTGGCTAAACCAAATAACTAGTATTAAGGCAGAACACAAAAAAAAAAATGTAAAATTGTAAATAAAAAAACACAAGAATGTACACTCACACACACAAATAAAACTTAAAATGAAATAATAAAAATTAAGCATTAAGTTTTATCATATTTTGCATATTCCTTGAAAGTTGTATTAAAAAACAAAATAAATGTTATAACAAAGACATTAATTAAAAACATTAAACTAAGGCAAAAAAAAAAAAATTTGAACTAAGAAAATATCGTGAACTATGATTAGTCTATGACTATCTTGAAAAAATATATACATAATGTCTTGGTGAAAGAAAGCATTTAGTGCAATACTAATAGCCGTGTCTGGTTACGAGGTTGGAAAAGACAGACAAGGTGAAAAAATAGAAAAGTTAGCCGAAAAAATTAACCAGCATAATGAACCAATTTTAAACCACAACGAATCAGGAATGAATATTACACACATTATTATTATTATTGTCATGTTGTTAACAATCACAGTTCTGTACTCATTAATAAAAAGTTATTTTAAATACAAACACAATAAAATAACGGCTACAACGGCAAGGATTTAAAAAATAGTAAACTTTATGTCGATTTTGCAAAACCCATAAATGGCAAGTCCTGTCACGTGGAAGGACATAACAGATAAACTCAGAAGCATTAAGGCAGTATTTGATAGATCGTACAAATGCCTGAATAGGACACCAGTACCCTCCAACCACACTCAAATAAAACATTTAAGAACACTGGTTTATCAGCATAATACGATCACAGGCCTCATCAAGACAGTCTACCCATTCCTAAGCACCAATCACCAGGAAGAATTCATAAAAATTTTTTCCTCAATCAAAACAAAACTGGAAGCAATTTTCAAACATTTAGAATATAGGGACAAAGTACCGGAAGAGATAAAGAAATTCCTAATAATTAAGTTCCAAGATACAGGGGGAGAAACATCAGACGAAGAGGTAGGAAAAACTAACACAATGACCACTATGACTCCTGTAGAATTTATAAATTTGGCTACAAAGCTGTTGCCAGAGTTTGATGGCAAAGCTGAAAATTTGACCAAATTCATTAATGCACTCGACATACTAGATTCGATCAAAGGAGATAACGGAAGCATTGCAATTTCATTAATCAAAACCAAACTCAACCAAACAGCGAGCAGGTTATTGACGAATGAAGCAACAATCGGGGCAATAAAAAGCACACTGACCGCTAACGTGAAACACGAGTCCTCACAAAGTATTGCAGTGAAATTGTTGGGCATAAAACAACACAGCAAGTCTGACGGCGATTTCGCCAAAGAAATTTAATCCCTTGCACAACAACTAGAGCTTGCTTACATCTCCGATGGAATGTCGTCAGCGTTGGCAAGAAACTATTCAGCACATTCGGCAGCAAAAGCGATAAGAACCAATGCAAGGTCTGATGAAGTAAAAATGTTAATGAGGGCAGGGCAGTTCTCAACAGTTAGTGACGCAGTCACCAAATTCATTGAGTTAGGGGCCGAAAGCTCAGGCACCCTTCAGGTAAACTATATAAATAATTCATACAGAGGGAACAGTTCTAACAGGAGAAATAATTCATTTAGAGGAAATAATTCTTACAGAGGTAATAGAAACTATAGAAACCATTACCGAAATAATCGGGGTAGAAACCACAGGAACTATAATAACAGCAACGGCAACCCAAACAGAAACAACGATAACAATAATAGCTATAGGGGCCGTAATAACCATAACAGGAATGTACGCTACACGGAAGCATCGGAAAACACAGAGCACCCCCAGAGTGCCCAACTGGGGAAGTGCGCAAAATTAAATACTGCGAACTTATTAAACATCAATTTGTCATTTAGTAACTTCGTTACCGTAAATTCCTCGCTAAATGACTACGAGACCACCTTTTTAATAGACACAGGCTCGGAAATTAGTATATACAAAACATCGGCAAATGATCAAATTCAAATAAATACAAATCATATCTACAATTTAAAAGGCATAGGAAATGGTTCCATAAAAACCTTAGGTGCCACTACAGCTACACTTTATATAAATAACTCAGAAATCATTCACAACTTCCAAATAGTAGACGAAAATTTTCCAATCACTTGCGATGGTATTATAGGGTTAGACTTCATAAAACAATTCAATTGTCTATTAGACTACATGTATAATGGTCCAAGTCTATTGATAATACGACCTAACTCTCTGAAAAGTCACTTGGAGCTAGAAATTTTAGAATCACCCACAAAGGAAATACTTAGTTTACCGGTAAGAGCGGAAGTTATTAGGAAGATCCACTTAGTTGCAACCGCAGAAAATATGCTAATCCCAAACCAAGAGTTAGAAGAAGGCATAATAATAGCAAATACAATAGTTAACACGAGGAATCCATATGTCAGAATAATAAATACAACAGATAACAATGTTTTTCTTAAACAAAATAAGATCAGAACAGAATCCTTGGATGACTACAAGGTGGTTAAAATCAGCAAAACAAACGATACTGAAGAGAGAGAGAACACTATATTAAATAAACTAACCCAAAACTGTCCTTTATACCACCGCGATAAATTACTAAAATTATGATCAGACTATACAGATGTATTCGCTTTAGAGACTGATCCCTGCACTGTCAATAATTTTTATAAACAAAAATTGCGTTTAAAAGATGAAACACCGGTCTACATTAAAAACTATAAATTGTCTCATAATCATAAACCCGAAATCAGAAAACATATAGACAAATTAATTAAAGATGACATAGTTGAACCTTCGGTATCAGAATATAATAGCCCAATTCTTCTTGTACCTAAAAAATCCTTACCAAATTCCTAAGAGAAAAAATGGAGATTAGTAATAAACTATAGACAGGTCAACAAAAAATTAGCGTCACACAAATACCCACTACCTAGAATCGATGATATTCTCGATCAATTGGGTCGTACCAAATATTTTTCCTGTCTGGATCTAATCTCTGGCTTTCATCAAATAGAATTAGAGGAGAATTCAAGAAACATAACGTCTTTCTCATCCGATCAAGGATCATTTAGATTCAAGCGATTACCATTTGGATTAAAAATTGCACCCAACTCATTCCAACGAATGATGAATATTGAATTTTCCGGCCTTAAGCCGAATAAAACCTTCATTTATATGAAATTAATTTTTCTATTCATGCAACACATATTACCAAATTAACGAGAAAGAAAACTCCATTCATCTGGACAACCGATTGTGATAATGCATTTGAATACCTCAAAAATTCTTTATTATCACCTAACATACTTCAATATCCCGATTTTGAAAAACCTTTCTGTATAACCACCGATGCAAGCAAAATAGCTTGTGGTGCCGTATTGAGTCAGGATTATAATAGTACACAATTACCTATTGCCTTCGCGTCAAAAACATTCACTAAAGGGGAAGCCAACAAGCCAGTTATAGAGCAAGAACTTACGGCAATCCATTGGGCCATAAATTTTTTCAAGCCGTACATTTATGGTACTAAATTTTTAATAAAAAGTGATCACAAGCCGCTAACATACCTCTTTGCACGAAAGAATCCTTCCTCCAAATTAACAAGAATAAGGCTCGACCTCGAGGAATTCGATTTTGAAATTGAATATATTAAAAGTAAGGACAATTGCGGCGCGGATGCTCTATCTCGCATTGATTTTGGGCAAATTAAGCGACTCAAAGAAGAAAACTCTGCCATAATACAAGTAATCACAAGGTCCAAATCCAAGGATACACCCCCTAACACCAAAACCACGGAAAAAGAAAAAGACAACATACAACACATATACAATACTATTACAAATCATGAAGTGAAAAAATTACCTCGCCTAACACTTAGGTGCCCAACTAATGGAAAATTAAAAGAATCCTCGAAATTATTATTACTACATGGAAAGAAAGAAATATTTAAATATGATGCTAAAGATATTATTGCTTATGAGAAAATTGCGCTAGAGCAATTCTTTCTCAAACTTGAAAAAGCGGTTGGTAATAATAACCTTACAGGCATAAAGATAGCTATCAATGACAATTTGTTTAAACATATAGATATATAGGAATTCAAAAATGTAGGCAATAAAACTTTAAAGAAGGTAATAATTGGAATAACACCACAAATAACCAAAATAACTTCACAAACGCAAAAAGTAGAAATTCTGAAAAAATATCATGATGACCCTGTATTTGGAGGCCACCCAGATGTCACACGATTGTTATCAAAAATTAGACGACAGTATACATGGAAAAACATGGCTTCAGACGTGAAGTCTTATGTTAAAAATTGTGAAGGCTGTAATAAAAACAAATCTGGTAAAAATAAAATAGAACCTATAGTCATAACAGACACACCAGCAACCGCTTTTGACATCGTTCAAATCGATACTGTAGGCCCTCTTCCCAGATCATTCAACGGGAACGAATACGCCCTTACAATAATTTGCGATTTATCAAAGTTTCTCATAACTGTAGCAATACCTAGCAAAGCAGCTAATATAGTAGCCAAAGCTATAGTAGAAAACTGCATTTTAGCTCACGGACCCATTAAACGCATACCAACAGATATGGGTACCGAATACAAGAATCAACTTTTCGAAGAAATATGTAAACTACTGAAGATAGAAAATAAAACAAGCACTCCATATCACCACCAAACACTAGGTACGGTAGAACGTACACACAGAACATTTAATGAATAGATAAGGTCCTATATTTCAATAAATAAACTAGACTGGGACCACTGGCTCAAATATTTCACGTATTGCTATAAAACGACGCCCTCAACAACCCATGGTTATACACCATTTGAGCTACTTTACGGTAAAACTACCACACCTTACGACTTCACATTAAACGGTAAAGTTGATCCAATCTACAATATAGATGACTACAATTCAGAGTTAAAATTTAAACTACAGACTGCTCAAAAACGAGCGACAGATTTACTAGAGGAAGCAAAAGTGAAAACAAAGGAAAATTACGATAAAAAAGCAAATCCACAAAGTATTCTAGCAAACAACATGGTCTACCTAAAGGATGAAACCGGCCACAAGCTAGACGGCATCTTTAAAGGCCCATATAAAGTTATAGAAACAGACACTCATTAATTGCAAAATCGATATGAACTCAAAAACAACCATTGGGCATAAAAACAGATTAAAATTAGCATAATAAAATTTTTAAACGTATTTTAAGACTATCCTGGCCAGGACTAACACATAAATACGTAGATTCAAATTATAAATTGTTAAAGGCAAATACATAAATGTTATATATATATATACATTATATACAATTAAAAGAAAAAAGTAAAAAAAAAAACAAAAAAAAAATAAAAAAAAACCTAAATATACAAACACATAAAATTCACAAATACAAACTATGTAAATGTTCCAAATTCAATCTTTTACAATAAGGTCAAAATATAAATAAGTATACCTAAGAAAACAAAAATCTTTTTACAAACTACATATGCAAGTAAACTAAACAATAAAATACATTTGACACCCCGAACAAAATTCCATTGTACAGCATGATCATTCAAATCGTCTCTATTTGTATGGTCACGCTTTCCAAACGGGGAAGGTGTAGTGACTTTCGTCAAAAGTAGGTAAACGTGGAAACAATAACCAAACGATAAGCCAAACAGACATATGACCGTTCTGGGGTCATAAACCCTTTAACGTTCATTCTTTTATTGCATTTCATTGCAGCGTATGCGATGACATATGATCACAAGACAAACCCAAGTGGAAGGTCCAAAAGCAATTGAAACCAAAATAGTTTGACACATTTACCAAATGTGTTAGTCATCGATTGGATATTGTTTTCAGCGCTATATAAGTAGAAGTAAGTTCATAAGTAGTTCAGTTACTGAAAATCATTCAATAAACACTGTTGATTTTAAAACCTAATAAAACATACTTACTTGAGCTTACTTGAGAGCTCTGTCCACAGCACAATCTATATAAGGCTAAGCACTTGATGGCAAAGTAAGGCCATTTATTTCATGCGGTATTAACGCAACCAATCGACCAATAATATTCATTTCAAGAACCCTTAACAAGAGGAAGCGTATGCCACCAGCGAAATGGAGATGCCCGCCATAATTTGGGCTCTTAAATGCCTCCGAAACTACCCTTACGGTACAGCGAAAGTAAAAATCTTTACAGATCACCAGCACTAACATACGCCTTATCCACCAAAAATTCCAATTCCAAAATGAACCGATGGAAAGCAATTTTGGAAGAATATCATTACGAATTACAATATAAACCCGGAATCACGAATAAAGTAGCAGATGCACTATCTCGCCCACCTCTCAGTGCACAAATAAACTCAATGACTGCAACACAAAACAGTGACGAAAGCTCCTCCCAGAATTTAATACAATTTGCCGATGAACCGCTCAATGTCTTCAAAAACCAAATTATTCTTAACTTAGGTAATACCTCTGAGTATAAATTTGAAATTTCGTTACCCACGTATTATCGTCACACTGCACATTAGGTCAAATGATTACTTTTTGTGTGCGAAATTAATAGCAGCTAAAATATTGCGTTATTTTAATGTAAAAAGATGGCAAACATTAAAAAAGTGTAAATGCAGTAAATAAAATGTGAAAACATGACTTGGCTTTCGCAAAAAAATATACTTTTCTGCTTTTTTGAATGTTCAAATAATGAGTATATGTGTTTAGGTAGTTCTTAAAAACATTGTCCAATTAGCTTGGTTTTGACACAAGTAATTTTCTTACCATACTCAACCCCTTCCCCCTTAAAATAAGCCACATAATAAAATAAGTATGGTCACATGCACATACATGGTTTCTTCTAGCGATTAATTCCTAAATTATAAAAAAAAAAATATTTACTCCATGCCTCGCAGATAGTCTTCATAAAATACTTCATTTTCAATTTAGGTTTCAGTATTCCCCAATTCTCCACTGATATTATTTATATTCAGAATACAAATGTGCTTTGTGACACATTTACCAAAAATCGCTGGTAACTTCCTGAAAAAAATACGAATGCTTTTGAAACTAATTTGTGAAAAGAATGTTCAAAGCTCTATTCACTTTGAGTAAAAAATTTCGTGGGCCGAAAATCCGCTTTTATATATGACAATTTCTGGTCAGTATCTTAGGCTCGCCCAAGTTGATCAAAGTTCAATATGGCCAAAAAATAAATAATAATAAATAAATTAAGTAATACATTTTTTTATTAAATTGCAATAATCTTCTAAAGTATTAGTCCTACATAATTTGGTATATGGACCTTTTTTGTAGAGAATCGAAGTTAGCTAAGAAACATTTTTTTTAGTACTTGAACTTTGATGGACTAGGCTATTGACCAAAAATTTTCGCATTTCATACAGATATTTTTTAGAGCATAATGAACCATATTTTTGCTATTACCAATCAAAATTCTAAAAAAGCGGATTTTCGGCCCGCGCTATGCTCATCAATGGTCTTTGCGAATCGGCGCAAGTGTATTTGTAACATAGCCACGGCTACGCTACAGAAGATGAAATGAAATGAGGCTGCTATTTTTTTTGCTATCACATACTTCTATTTTCACTATTTATCACCATTAAAAATGATTATTTATCTCCAAAAAAATTAGGAGATATTTTTGGAAATAGCTAAAAATTCGGAAAAATTTTACCTTTCCTAAGTATTTTAGCACTTTAGCGATAGCGAAAGTTAATCCGGCTGATGGTCGACACAGTTGGTTTTTTGATTTCGAAAAGAACTTCATCAGCAAGAAACGCTATGTTTTCAGATCTAAGTATTTTAACATCCTTTCCAAATTTTTTCCATAATTTTCATCTTTCGTTGATAAATAATTGCAAAAAAGACGCGTTTCGAGTTCGAGTTACATTAAACTTTCGCAAATATCTGCAGCACCAAATTTTTTTTTAACATGGTTGACAACCGAAAAAGTCTTTTCTTCAAACAACTCGCCTTTTGTGATAGCTGATAGCCCAGAAAAAACCGTTTTTCTTGAAAACGGCTAAAAACGGC
>NW_023465666.1:0-8444 GCF_013731165.1 Rhagoletis pomonella | reverse complement strand
CGCCAGTCATTTCTCTTCTGTGCTAACTGACGCCAATTGAAAATGCCAAGTGAAGCCAAGTCCTTCTCCACCTGGTCTTTCCAACGCAGAGGAGGCCTTCCTCTTCCTCTGTTCCCAGCATCGCGGCCCGCGTTGAATATTTTCAGAGCAGGAGCGTTTCTGTCCATCCGAACGACATGGCCAAGCCAGCGGAGCCGCTGAATTTTAATTCGCTGCACTATGTCTATATCGTTGTAAAGCTCATACAGCTCATCGTTAGATCGTCTGCGATATTCGCCATCACCAACGCGTAAAGGTCCGTAAATCTTTCGCAGAATCTTTCTCTCGAAAACTCCAAAAGCCGCCTCATCAGATGCTTTCATTGTCCATGCTTCCGCGCCATACACCAGCACAGGCATGATGAGTGACTTATAGAGTGTGATCTTTGTACGACGAGAGAGGACTTTACTTCTCAATTGCCTACTCAGCCCAAAGTAGCACTTGTTGGCAAGAGTGATTCTCCGTTGGATTTCAAGGCTGACATTATTATTGGTGTTAATGCTGGTTCCCAAATAAACGAAGTCGTCTACTTTTTCAAACTTGTAACTGTCAACAGTGACGTGGGTGCCAAGACGCGTATGCTCTGACTGTTTGTGTGCTGACAGGAGATACTTCGTTTTGTCCTCGTTCACCACCAGACCCATTCGCTTTGCTTCTCTATCCAATCCCGAGAAGGCAGAACAGACGTAGCCCTTGTTTTTACCGATAATATCGATGTCGTCGGCATACGCCAGCAATTGTACGCTCTTATAAAGTATTGTGCCTGAGCGGTTCAGTTCTGCGGCTCTTATTATCTTCTCCAACATAAGATTAAAGAAATCACACGAAAGGGGGTCCCCTTGTCTGAAACCTCGTTTGGTATCAAACGGCTCGGAGAGGTCCTTCCCTATTCTGACGGAGCTGGTGGTATTGCTCAACGTCATTTTACACAGCCGTATTAGTTTCGCGGGGATACCAAATTCAGACATCGCGGCATAAAGGCAACTTCTCTTACTGCTGTCGAAAGCGGCTTTGAAATCGACAAATAGATGGTGTGTGTCGATCCTATTCTCGCGGGTCTTTTCCAAGATTTGGCGTATTGTGAATACCTGATCTATGGTGGATTTTCCAGGCCTAAAGCCACACTGATAAGGTCCAATCAGCTCGTTGACGGTGGGCTTCAGTCTTTCGCACAATACGCTCGATAAGACCTTGTAACCTATGCTTAGAAGGCTAATTCCGCGGTAGTTGGCGCGTATGGCGGGGTCGCCTTTCTTGTGGATTGGGCAGAGCACACTTAAATTCCAGTCGTCCAGTTCCAGAAATAGAAACACTAACAAAATCATTAGAAAATGCATATAAATGACGGCATAAACTTAAATTTGGCAAGTAAATATGCGACACAAGCAGCCGTAAGGGCAATAACTAAAAATTGCACATTAGAAAAAGTCAAACTTATTATGGAAGCAGGTCAGTTTACTGACATGAATGAAGTAATAAGCAAATTTGTTGGAAGTTGTACAGAAGCTACAGGCCAACAAAATACCATTTTGCACTACCGACAAAGACAATTTGGCAACAGATTCCAAAACAATAGAAATTTTGGAAGAAGGTTTCAAAATAGAACCAATGTTCAAAGAAACCACAATGGCCAAAACAGCAATTATAGTGGAAATAACTATAATAATAGAGGTCAAAACAGAAATACCTACCGAGGTAATACAAGGAATATTAGAATGACCCAAACAGACAACAATAGTTCGGAAAACCCGGACATTCCCCTAAGATAAACTCGGACTACAAAATATACAATCTTAACCTTAACTTTAGCATTTACATACAAGTCAGAATTGCTCACACTAACACCGCCATAACACTACTAGTTGACACAGGAGCAGACATTTCCATAATTAAACATGACCAAGATACACTTAAACACATAAACAAAAAACACATTACAACACTACAAGGCATTGGACAAGGAAAAATCAATTCAATAGGCACAACATTTTTCGATTTAAAGTTTAAAAATTACTTAATACCACACGAGTTTCATGTAGTACAAAACGATTTCCCAATACCGTGTGATGGCATTATTGGAATGGACTTTATGAAAAAATACAATTGTCTACTTGAATTCAATGAGAATCAAGATTTCCTAACCCTCAGACCAGAAAAATTCCAAATGCACATTGAAATACCAATTATAACTACTTGTAACGATGACATAACACTCCCAGCTATGTCAGAAGTTATAAGAAGGGTGAAACTTTCTACTCCTTTTCAAGAAGTACTGATACCTAATCAAGAAATACAAACATTGCAAGTACCTTGGTAAAATCTGAAAATGCATTCATACGAATTCTTAACACAAATGACAGACCAGTAACGGTAAAACTAAACAGAATTCAATCAGAAAATCTCACTGACTATAACAATATTTCAAGTGATCAAAACAAAACAGAAAGAAAAAATAAAATTTTAGATACACTAAAGAAAAATTTTCCAAAACTATTTGAAAAAACGTTAAGGGAATTATGTTCTAGGTACAGCGATATTTTTGGATTAGAAACAGAAGCAATCACATCAAACAATTTTTACACACAAAAGTTAAGGACAAAAGATACAGACCCAGTATACATTAATACCCACCAAAAAGTTAACCATCTCAAATCGAACTTAACCACATCACTAACTATTGCTGTCCACACTGCGGCTTGAGGTTTATAAAACAGTACAAATGTAAAGAACAGTGTTCCGACCTCCAAAAATGGATTCAGGACTAAATTACTGCAAAAATCGGAGCAAAACCAAATTTTCCGTACTAGATTGAATTTTTTATTTTTATTTCTGACATTAATTGTTTGACTAAAATATTTTCTATTCATGCAAAATAAGAACGCGGGGCAATGTAAGGATAATATGTTACATATTTAGGTAATTTTTAGCATTTTCTATATAGTAGAACGTATCTAACACTTAATTTTTTAAAAAGCAAACCTTTTCTACTTTATATAAATTTCATTCTACATATATTTTTTAACAAGTTAAGTAAAGTTCTGCATCCGCCAATTTGTACAGCCATACATCAAAAAATAACGAAGTTACTTTATTGACGCATTGCTATGAAAGAGTTACTTTTTAACAGTGAGATTTGGCTAACTTTCAATTTTTTTACTGAAACCGGTGGTGAACACTCAAAACACAGCCCCAAGAGGGGCATAACATGAATGAAAAAAACGGAATAGATTTGAAGTCAAGCGGAGTAGACGAGTAGATTTAAAATTTTTTCAAAAACCGGAGTAAATCTAATCTGATCTTAGTTGAGTCCAAACACTAGTAGGGAACGAATTCTTTACATTTTAACGCTAATGACCCACAGATGGCGGGAAAACACAGGGTTGTATCAGACTTTCGACGTGGTTTCGAGTTGGTTAGCTTTTAACCATCTCAGTGAAATGGTTAAGTGCCGTCATTTTTATATGGCGAAACTACGCTAAATCAAGTGGGTTATCGGGATAACCAACTCAATAGCCATAACTACGTGGTTAGCTCCGGTGGGGACATGGTATAAGAACTACCGTATACCACACACTCACAAAGAAGAAATTGAAAGACAAGTCTCAAAAATGTTAAAAGATGGAATAATAGAGCCATCATGTTCCGAATATAATAGTCCTATTTTATTAGTTCAGAAAAAATCACTTCCAAATTCAATTGAAAAAAGATGGAGGTTAGTAATAGATTACAGGCAGATTAACGAAAAATGAATAGCGGATAAATTCCCACTGCCAAGAATAGATGACATCCTAGACCAATTAGGTCGAGCTAAATATTTTTCTTGTTTGGATCTTATGTCAGGATTCCATCAAGTACCACTAGAAACAAATTCACGAGACCTGACATCCTTTTCTACAAATAATGGATCCTACAGGTTTTCTAGACTCCCATACGGATTAAAAATTGCCCCTAATTCATTTCAAAGAATGATGACAATTGCGTTTAGCGGTTTAAAACCAGAACAAGCATTTCTCTATATGGACGACCTGGTAGTCCTGGGTTGCTCTGAGAAACACATGCTATCAAACCTATCGGATGTTTTTGAACTATGTCGCAAGCACAACTTAAAATTACATCCTGAAAAATGTTCATTTTTTATGTGCGAGGTGACTTATTTAGGACATAAGTGCACTGACAAAGGCATACTCCCCGACGACAAAAAATTTTCAGTAATTAAAAATTACCCTATACCTACAGATGCAGATAGTGCGAAAAGATTTGTAGCATTCTGTAACTACTACAGGAGGTTTATAAAAAATTTCTCTGAATACTCAAGAAAGGAGTACCTTTTCAAAGGGACAATAGAATGTAATAATGCTTTCGAGCACCTTAAAAAGGCATTGATAAGTCCTACATTGTTACAGTACCCAGATTTCAGCAAACAATTTTGTATAACTACTGACGCAAGCAAACACGCATGTGGTGCTGTACTAACACAAGAATATGAGGGAAAACAATTGCCGGTGGCATATGCATCTAGAACTTTCACAAAAGGAGAAAGCAATAAGTCAACAATTGAACAAGAATTAACCGCCATACATTGGGCAATAACATATTTTAAACCATACATTTACGGAACAAATTTTCTGGTAAGATCAGATCATAGGCCACTATCTTACCTATTTTCAATGAAAAACCCTAGCTCAAAACTAACTAGAATGAGACTTGATCTTGAAGAATATGACTTTGTGGTAGAGTACCTTAGGGGAAAAGACAACTATGTTGCGGATGCATTATCACGCATTACAATTGACGATTTAAAAGATATAAATGTTAAAAATAACACTTTATACAAAATGCAAACAAGATCTATGACAAACCAAAGTTCTCTTAATCAAAACACAATTAAAACGCATCAATCTAATACATATGATAAGCCCAGTATATATGTACCTATTAATAACACTGACGTGAGAAAATACTATAAATTAAAGATTACACCCAAGACATGCTATATCAAACGGGGTAAATCTATTAAAACATATATACAAATCAATGATTTGTTTGTTAAAGGGAAATTTGACTTAGGTCAATTTTTCGCTAGGCTCGATGATGTGGCCGATAAGCATTCAATTGACAAATTACAAGTGGCACCTAGTGAGAAAATTTTCGAATTTGTCTCTATAAATGAATTTAAAGAAATGGGCAATAAGAAATTAATTAAAATGAAAGTAGCGCTACTGAATGAGGTGACCCAAATAAATTATAAAGATGCAAAAACAATTGAAAGTATATTAAAAAGATATCATGATGACCCGGCAGAAGGAGGTCATTGTGGCATTTCAAGAACCTTGAATAAAATAAAAAGATACTATTACTGGAAACACATGACTAAAACAATCACGAAATATGTTAAGAATTGTCATAAGTGTCAAATAACCAAAGTCACAAAACATATAAAAAGTCCAATGACTTTGACGCCAACACCAAACAAGGCATTTGATACAATATTCGTTGACACAATCGGCCCGCTACCATTGTCAGAAAATGGAAATGCATACGCAGTCACGATAATATGCGACATGACTAAATATTTAGTGACAATACCAACTAAAGATAAAAATGCAAAAACTATAGCTAAGGCAATTTTTGATAATTTTATTCTCGTCTACGGTCCTATGAAGACGTTCATATCGGACATGGGCACGGAATATAAAAATTCACTTTTAGAAGAAATATGCAAACTTTTAAATATAGAAAAACTAACATCAACCGCCCACCACCACCAGACGTTAGGGACGGTCGAGAAATCACATAAAGCGTTTAACCAATATGTAAGGTCATATGTATCGATAGACAAAAGTGATTGGGATGAGTGGCTTAAGTATTTTACATACTGCTTTAATACAACACCATTAACTGTACATGACTATTGTCCATACGAGTTAGTTTTTGGAAAACTTCCAAATGGGTTTCAACAATTTGATCAGGTTGACAAAATAAGCCCACTTTATAATTTAGATAATTACGCTAAGGAAATTAGATTTAGGTTAGAAATATCTCATAAAAGAGCAAGGGATATGATAGAACAAGCTAAGATAGTACAAAAATCTTATTTTGATAAAAAAGTTTTAGATTATAACTTTAAAATAGGTGATTTAGTTTTGCTAAAAAACGAATCAGGGCACAAATTGGACCCACAATACAAAGGACCATTTAAAATTAATAATATAGATTTTAAAAATAATGTAACTATAACTGATAAGAAAACGGGAAAACCCCAAATTGTACATAAAAATAGAATTAAGATATATAATCATTAAAACTATTTTTTTTAAGTTTAAATAAATTTATAAACTATTATTATATTTAATTACTTGCTAAATAGGAATGTTCATACAATAAACTCTGTATGAGCATTCTTTTAAAAAAGGAGGTGTAGTGTAACTGAAAGTCGACCATGCTTAACGTTTATAATTATTTAATTTATTCATAACAACAAGGGTTTCATATTTCAGTTGTTTGAATATTTTGAATATAGAACTCACTAACTTTAAGCTTCAATTTATTTATAATATTATTTATGCTTATGCAGCAATTATTTCCCATAAATACCCCAATATGTTTAGCTAAGAATTCAATTGTAAAAGAACCTACAAAGCGACATTGAGTTGCTCAGTAAAATAAATTCAATACAATTAAAACATAAATGAATTGTTTCATTCGATACAATGTTAGTGTTTGGCCTAGCTTCTCCTCCGATATGTGGCGTGCGTGATTTTGTCACAAAAAGTAAAGGACAGTTTTACTCGACTCCGAACGGCAATTGTATTTTTATGAGAAGTCCTTTCCATGACAGAATATACTCGGAGGTTTACTATTACCAACAGAGGCGCCACCGCTATTAGAAAAACACTTTTTTGTTTTTTATATTTTGATGTTGGTGGGAAACTGGCTTGAGCTCAGGCGCTGGGTAATGCTCTACAACAGCCGCCACTACTTTTACATATATTGCTGGTATATTTAAAATACTATCCCGAATATCGGAGTGTATATATGTAATATAAAAAAGAATGAGAGGTACTATAAGCATCGCATATACTTACAAGTATGGAATCCTATGCCCCTTTTTGTCTATTCTCTTTCTAACAACGGACGTGCCTGCCAAACAGCGGACGTGCCTGCCAAACTGAAAAGCATGATGGCGGCAGTGTTTGACAGGCACGTTCGGCGATGCGAACGGCAATGGAAGGTAAGAAATGGAAGATGGATGACATGAGAATGAAATAATTATGAAATAGCAGAATGTCGAAGCAAAAACGAATTTGAGAAATGTGACAATGCGAATGACGTTAAATGAAAGAAATGTAAAATAGCGAAATAGAAGAAATAGATGACAGGCTCGTATTCAAGGGTTTCGTGAAACAAAAAGTGTTGCTGTGTTGCGACATAAAATATTTAAATACTTTTTTAATGTGGTTAAATTGAATCATACGCTTTTTTAATTAGTTGGCAAAAGTACATATTTCGCCAGCCAAAATATATATATGTACCTATGTATGTATATAGCGCGACGCTACAAGATTCATTTATAAAAACGGTATATGCTAATGACGTTATTCATAAAAAATAAAATAGATTTAAATAGCTCTGTACAGTGACATTTTTATAAAAAAATCGATTTCTTAATTTTTTATGAATTTGGGTAAAATATTTAAATTCACATTTTTAGTGCATTTCTTCCTATTTATTACTTTTAAAAATTTTATTTTCTTTAATAACCATTTCACTGAGTTATACCACCCATCAAAAATCAAACTATTTTATAAGAAATGTATTGACCTTTTTACAACGGCATTTAAAGAATTTTTTGCTCAGATTGAAAAATTGCCTGCTTCTCACACTTCTGTGGTGCTTTTTATTGTAGTTATTATTCTGTTGACATCTAAATTTCCCTACATAGATTTTATGTGATTGCCGATAGATTGATTACCGGCATTTCCTCTGTGAACTTTTTTTAACTACATTCATAAAAAAATTACTAATTTTGGTTTCTTTTTTCATCTTGAACTGGTACATATGTTTGTATATAAAATGCATTTAAAAACGTCATTTGCCCAATATGCACGATGCAGCGAACAAAGGTGGCACCGTCAGACATACCCCTACTTTGAATTTGTCGATTTTGATAATTCTGATCTAAAAGTAAACGACGTATCAGAAACTTTAAATGTACTGAAATTCACTTATACTTCCAGAAAAATCACCGCTTTTTCACATTTTCCTTATTAATTGTCAATCAATTCAGCGCAATTAAAACACGCTTACTATCGAAAAATTTATTATTGAGAAAATTGGCTGGTCTGATATTTTCTTTTAACATGCAATTCGGCTTTGTTTACTTTTTGTACAGAAATGTCATCGCC
>NW_023465665.1:0-8446 GCF_013731165.1 Rhagoletis pomonella | reverse complement strand
ACATTTTAGATCAGGGTTGCCATATTACTATTTCGCATTCCTCAACACCTCCCTTTGTTAGGAAGTATCATACTCATTCAAATATGCTGGTGGTCTACGAATCCTGCGACTCGTTGATGTTCCTCTATTCGTTCCTGCATGTGCATTAGAACCCGATGAGGTGGTTTCCACTAGGGGAGCCACTTCAACAGTTTCTGGCTGTAGTACGGGTTGATTTTCTTCATTGAACCGTGGTAGTTCTGTGAGATCAAAAACGTCGCATAAATATTTAGTCACATCGCGATTGCTAGTATGGTTTCCATAACGTTTTACCATTTTATTTGCATGTGATCTAATCAGTTTTGAGTTGCCCTTTACTTCAATTCTGACATTGTAGTTCACAGAACCAATCCGTTCTATGATAACGCCAGGAACCCAAAACGTATCATTGCCTTGATGCCATTTAACGTTTACAAGGTCTCCATTCAAAAATTCTCTAGATTTTGCTCCGTGTTTCACATTAAACTGCTTTTCTTGTTTTAAATTTCGTTGTTTGATTTCCGTTGTTTGTGGCTTAGTTAAGTCTAACGTTGTTTTGATTTTCCGGTTAAGGAAGGCTTCTGCCGGAGATTTACGTTCTACCACATTCGGATTTGGTGTGGATCTATACGTTTGCAAAAATGTTTGCAAGTTTTCTGAATCCGTTCCTTCCATTTTTAATTTTTTTAATGCCCTTTTCAGTGTATCTACGAACCGTTCCGCTTGTCCATTGGACTGGGGATGATAAGGCGATGTCCTTATGTGTTGAATACCCCGCGATGTTACGAATTGTTCGAACGCTCCGCTCGTAAATTGTGTGCCGTTATCAGAGACCAGTGTGTCACAATCTCCGTAACGTGAAAGCGTTTCATTTAGCTTGCTAATGATTGTTTGCGTTGTGATATTCTCTATTTGAAAAATTTCAGGCCATTTTGAGAATGCATCTACGATTACGAAGTAATAAAAACCATTGCATGGTCCTGCTATATCTATGTGTAACCGTTCCATTGGTTTTGTTGCTAACGGCCATGATCGTAGTGTATGTTTTACAGGCATTTTTGCTGCTGATGCACAAAGTTGACAATTTCGTGAATACGAGACTATATCTTCGTCCACACCAGGCCAATACACGTAACTCCTTGCTAACAATTTCATTCGTTCTCTACCTGGATGTCCTCTGTGTAATCGACGTAAAATTCGTGGTTGTAATTTCTTCGGAATCACTATGCGTTCATGAAACATTAGGCACTCTTGAATCACGCTGAGTGCATCTTTCCGTGCATAAAATGGCTGTAATTCTGGTGTTATTTCTTGCTTCCATCCATTTGATAATGCGTTTATGACAGCTTGGGCCGTTGAACATTGCTTTGTAGCTTTTCTTATCATTTCAAAACTCACCGGAAGTTTTTCACATTGGTCTTCAATAATCGTGTTCATTTCTTCTTCCATTTGCGTACAAGCTATCACCATGTCTTCGTCTTGCTTTGTGTGATTGGCTATAAGGCGCGAAAGCATGTCTACACATCCAAATTCTGTTGTTTTAATGTATTGGATATTGAAGTCGTACATCATCAATATTAGTGCCCATCGCTGAAGCCTATTTGCTGCGTACGTTGGGATGCCCTTATTTTTACCAAATATTGCGATTAGCGGCCTATGATCCGTGCACAATGTGAACTTACGTCCAAAAATAAATCTGTGGAACTTCTTTAGCGCAAAAACTAATGCTAAAGCTTCCTTTTCAATTTGCGAGTACTTTTGCTCTGCATCCGTTAAAGCTTTTGAGGCGTGTTGTATAACCTTCTCTGATCCGTCCGGAAAAACGTGACAAATAAACGCACCGATTCCTCTATTGGAGGCGTCTGCTGCCACTTTCAATGGTAAATTGGGGTTATAATGCGTAAGCATTAAATCTGAATTTAAAATGCGTTTGAATTGCTGGAAGGCTTTTTTGCAATCAGCGTTCCAATTAAACTTTTCATTTTTATGAAGCAATTTGTCCAAAGGTGCTCTGATTTTGGACATTTCTGCGATGAATTTTCCATAATAATTTACACTGCCCAGAAATGCTCTGACTTCTGAAATATTTTTGGGTTCTGGTAGTGCTAGAATCTTGCTTATTTTGGTGGGGTCAGGTTTTATACCTGTTTCGCTTAAAATGTTTCCCAAATATTTTACCTGTGCAGCAAAAAATTTGCATTTGTCGAACTGGACCCGAAATTTATACTTCTGTAGCTGTTGCGCCACTTTATGAAGGTTTTCGACATGTTTCCTAAAGGTTGCACCGCCTATCATGATGTCATCTATGTAAGCGACGGTGTCATCTATGCCTGCCAATATGGTGTCCATGATTTGTTGGAACGCTCCTGGAGCGCTTTTGATACCTGGTGCGAGTCGATTGAACGTAAACAGACCCATATGCGTGTTAATGGTGAGCAGCTTGGCTGACTCTGCTGTGACGGGTACCTGTAGATACGCGTCTGATAGGTCTATTACGGTAAAACAATGACTTCCCGCGACCTTTGCGTAAATTTCTTCTGGCGTGTGCAGCGGATATTGATGGGGCTCTAACCATGCGTTCAGCCCTGATGAATAATCACCACAGATCCGAACCTTGCCAGACGGTTTCTTCACTGCGACGATAGGCGCTGCCCATTCAGAAAATTCTACAGGGGTGATAACCCCTAATTGATGTAATCTCTTTAGTTCTTCTTCAATATATGGTAGCATGGAATATGCTACTGGCCTTTTTGCGCGAAAAATTGGTTTAGCATCCGGCTTTAGATGCAATGCTGATGTAACTGTGCTACAACTTTCCAGATTTGGCTTGAATATGTCCGCATAGTCTTGCTGTATATGCTTCAAAATAGTAGATTGTTGATCTTGAACCGATATGATGTTGTTACAAATGAGATTGAGAGGCTTTTCCCAAATATGGAAAATGTCACACCAGTCAACACCTAAGATGTTCAAAGAATCAATATTTGTTACGAATAAATTACAGTATTGTACTTCCCCGTTTAGCCTAGCTTCACAAGAAAATTCGGCTAATAGTTGAATCTTATCTTTTGATGCGCTGGTAACGTATTTGTTCTCCAACCGTATTCCCGGTTGACCCATTTGTATCCATGTGGACTTTCCAATTAGCGAGACGTCCGAGGCGGTGTCCACCTGCATTCTGACATCACACGACGGAAACGATGAAGTTGCGGTTTCTATCGGCTTTATGCTTACTGTTGTGTATTTGCGTCGATTAACATGCGTTATTGAATTTACTTGTAAGCAACTGTTGTGACCTTTGTTGCTCGTTTGTTGTTGCTTGTGTCGCTGAGGTTTTGTGCTTTTGCTTTTGCTGGCGCTGTATGAATTACAGTACCCCTCCTTATGACCGTATTTGTTGCACTTGTTACACTTTTGATTGCGATATGTACAATATTTTGCATAGTGCATGTCTCCGCAATTCCAACAGGGTGTTTTTGGAATCTTCGCTTTATTTGTTTTGCTATTTTTAGTTGCATCGTTCTTGCTTTGGCGTGTATTTGCATGTATTGCGTTGGTTATTACGGCTTTTGTCTCTTCCACCATTGCTGTATCTTTCTTTAGATACATGGCATGGCGCATGGCTTACCAGAGAGTTTAATGTTTGCTTTGAATCTTCTTCTAGTTTTGCCAATATTTTTATACGAATGTCGGCTTCTGTGTGTGCTTGCAACCCAAATACATAGATGAGGCATTTGAATTGATCTGCCGAAAGTTCCGACAGTCTAAATTTTTCACATTGAGCATTGACCCTGGCTGCATACGATACCAGGTCTTCCTGTTGATTCTTACTAATTTGCAAACATTTGTATCTTATACTGAAGAGCGATTCATTTGCACCGAACATTTCTCCCAGCTTGGAGACTGTTTCTTCGAATGTGAAATCTCGTGGATTTTTTGGTAAAATATATGTTGCATACTTGTTATACGCAATTGGATTTAGCTTCCTCATTAAGAGGCGAACACGTGATGCTTCGTCCAAATCTTTTCCATCGACCAAGAAAACGTCTTCGTGACGTGCATACCACGTGTCGAATGTGAGTGCGTTTGTGGCATCATAGCAAAATTCTGCTATGCTTTTTGCCAATGACTCCATCAACTGTTCCTTTGAATTTTCTACTGGCTGCTTTGATCTTTGAGTCAATTGCTCCAGTAATTTGCTTTGCATCTGCAACAGTTTCATAAGTTCCTCTTGTTCTGGCATTTTCGCTTATGTTCCTACTTTGCAGTTTTGTAGGTTATGAGACCAATTTCCTCGTCGCCACCTGTTGTAATGTGTGGTATGATCCACCTGTTATACTCTCTAGTATGTGCCAAAATACCGACACCACGCTTATATGTTTACTTCAGAACGTTTATTACTTCTAATCAGTTAACAATATTAAATGCTATACCAAATACAATTCAATTAAAGTGTTTAATTAATTCAGCTTATTACGATCGACTTGTGCAAAATGTAAAATCAGAAAAAGAGCAACGTGCTAGTCTGTCATCTCAATTATAGTGCTTTGACATTTTAGATCAGGGTTGCCATATTACTATTTCGCATTCCTCAACAAAAACAGAAATAATGCATATAACAAAAACCGAAATAATGCATGCATGCACAGTTTCGGTTGAAAACCGAAATAATGCATATGAGAAAATACCGAAATTATGCATATGCATACTTTCGTTTTAAAAGCGAAATAATGCATATGAAAAAAAAAACGAAGTAATGCATACATGCACAGTTTCGGTTTAAAACCGAAATAAAGCATATGGTAAAAACCGAAATAAAGCATACATGCACAGTTTCGGTTGAAACCGAAATAATGTCTAAATGCACAGTTTCCATATGCGCAATTTCGGTGCCCCAATGTCCTCAAGTCGCTGGCCGGCAGCACTTGGGGCAAAGATAAAGAAACGTTGTTGGCAACATACAAGGCAATTGGCCGGCCGGTTCTAAACTATGCAGCGCCCGTATGGTCGCCGGGGACTAGCAGGATGCAGTGGATGAAGCTACAGACCTGCCAAAACACGGCATTACGAACAGCGACAGGATGCCTCCTGATGGCGCCCCAACAACACCTACATGACGAGGCCCAAATGCTACCAGTAAAGGAGCATAACATAATGCTCTGCAAGCAGTTCCCGAACGGAGACCCGCACTACAATAGCCGAACTTCGCTCTGGCTATTGCAGCAGGCTCAACTCTTACCTGAGTAGAATCAACGAGGATGTGCCCAACCAATACCCGGCATGTGGAGAGTCGCCACATGACTCCCGGCACCTCTTCACATGCTCTGAGTACCCCACTCAGCTAACGCCCCTGTTCCTATGGACAGCCCCTGTGGAAGTCGCACACTTCCTGGGCCTCCCCCTAGCGTAAATCGACGACAACGTTGATGTATGAACTGCCCCGAACGAGGCTTAATAGCCGCTACAACAACAACCACAGAACACACACAACCGCACCACTGGTGCCACTTTAGGGCATGCTCAGGTCTGCGCACCACGCGAGATTGGATGAGGAACTTCGAGGGCCCGTGTTGCGCTGCTCGGTCGCAGATCTCAACTGCGACGCGTCGCGCCATCACCACAGGGCGGCAACCACCTCAGCAGCGCACACAGCCAATGGCATCACGACCACACACATCCCTCACACCCCGCATCACCCCACGTCTCCCAAATCACATGAAGCTCCTTCAATTTAACTGTAACGGGTTTCAGAGCAGGATCAAGGAGATAACCGTCTTCATGGGAAGGCTTGGCATATTGATTGCTGCGGTCCAAGAGACGAAGTTGCACAGCAATTCAACACTGTGGAATTGTGCCGGCTACAACGTGCACCGTCAAGATCGCGAGCGAGATAATGGTGGTGGCTTGGCGTTCATCACGCACCACACAGTATCGTCTTATCAAAGCAGACATCGACCGCAGGGATACCACCCTAGATAGTCAGGGCATTGCTATCCGGTCAGGCGATGTTGATCTCGAAATATTTAACGTTTATATACCCCCTGTCACCTGCTGCCCGGCAGGATATCACCCTGACATAGGTGCGCTCCTCAGAGGTGAAAACCGTATGGTAGTAGGTAACTTTAAAGCGCACCACGATCTTTGGCACTCAAGCCTGTCAAACGATCGTAGGGGAACTGACTTGGCTGAGCAGATAGACGATTCGACATTCTGCATAATAAACGACGACGCGCCCACCAGGATTATGGGCAGCTGCTGCAGCTCGCCAGAGATAACAATAGTCCATAGCAGACCATCTGCCCATAGTCATCTCGATCGATAAACCAACCGACTTTGCTTCCGCGGAACACCGGACCTATATCAACATTTCTAAAGCTGATTGGAAAGGCTTCGCGGAATTTACTGAAAACACCTTTGCTGCTCTCCCCACACCAACTGACGTCCACCTTGGTGAACGTAAGTTCCGCAGGGCTGTCACCGCTGCTGCAGCTCGCTTCGTACCGGTAGGATGTATTACGGACCCACGTCCAAATTTCCCTGCTGAAGCGCCTGTTCTAGCATATGAGCGTGATAGCCTTCGGCAGGCCGCTCCAGGAGATCCCCGTATCAGGGATCTCAACGCGAAGATTCGACACCAGTGAACGTACATAAGCGGAAGAAGTGGGAAGAGCATCTGAAGACCTGCAACTTCACCTCTGGTGTGAGTAAGCTTTGGTCAACCGTGAGGTCAATATCCTATCCGACGAAGCACGACGACAGAGTCGAAATTTCTTTCGGCGACCATGCTTCGTCGGACCCGGAGCGATGCGCGAGCTATTTTAGCCGGCAGTTCATACTGCATCCTCCGCTGGACAAACCCAAGCGTCGAGTGACCAGAAGGCTGCACAAACTGCCAACAACCTGTGCTCCCCTTGCTTTCAGTTGCGGTGAAGTTCAGGTGGCCATCGGGACGGCGAAAGCCGCCAAAGCCATGGGTCCCGACGGAATATGCACGTACCCAACGGAGGTCCTCAATTTGTCTATGGCCACTCTCATCATCCCAGACATCTGGAAGGTGGGGAGAGTGGTCCCACTGCTCAAACCAGGGAAACCTGCCAACAAAGGAGATTCGTATCGGCCGTAACACTCCTTTCCCCTGTAGCGAAGACACTCGAGGCCTTGCTGCTCCCGTATTTCACAAACCACCTGACCCCAGCGAAGCATCAGCATGGTTTCCGTAAAGTGCACAGTACAACAACGGCACTTAACGCCATAAATACTCAGATAACTCGTGGCCTTAACCGTAACCGGCCCTGTGAGAGAACGATTCTAGTAGCGTTGGACTTGTCAAAGGCGTTTGACACCGCTGCTAGAAGATATAGAGGCTTCCCCTCTCCCTCAGAGGCTCAAACGGTGGTCTGCAAATTATCTGAGTGGTCGACAATCGTCGGTAATGTTTAGGGACAAATTGAGTAAACTCAGAAAAATAAAACAGGGGGTTCCACAGGATGGTGTCCTTTCCCCGCTACAGTTTAACTTTTACATATCGAACCTCAACCACCAGAGGGAGTCTCGATTGTCTCGATTGCTCGATCATGGCGACTGGGAATGGAATTGATGACCTGTGTTCGAAAGTAAACGGATATCTCTCCGAACTTTCTCGGTTCTTCACTGCAAAATGTCTAGCCCTCTCCCCTACGAAATCCTCTGCGACCCTTTTCACCACCTGGACGAAGGAGGTCAGGCTACCGCTGGGGATTCACGTCGATGACACACCAATTCCGACGGTGAATAACCCCTAAATACTCGGAGTAACATTCGACAGCCTGCTCTCCTTCTCTGCGCACTCAACCGCTATTGTCAATAAAGTACAGAGCCGCAACAAGGTCCTCAAGTCGCTATCCGGCAGTACTTGGGGCGAAGACAAAGAAACGTTGCTGGCAACATACAAGGCAATAGGCCGGCCGGTTTTGAACTACGCAGCGCCAGTGTGGTCGCCAGGGACTAGTAGGATGCAGTGGACGAAGCTACAGACTGTACAGAACACCGCACTCAGGACAGCGACAGGATGCCTCTTGATGTCGCCTGAACACCACCTGCACGGCGAGGCGCAAATGCTCCCTGTAAAGGAGCATAATATAATGCTCTGCAAGCAGTTCCTGATCGGGAGCCACAGAAGTGGGCACCCAAGCAGACAGCTGCTTGCAGAGGAGCCCTCGCCTAGGCACGTCAGGAGGCATCTATATGAACTGACGGACGAAGTCTAGAGGTTCATTAAGCAACCTCTGGACCCGACAGCTTACAGACAGGCCCTGAACGGCATTCACAGGGACTCAGTCTCGAGTTATGTAGACTCTAGACCTGTGAATGCCGTTCTAGGCATACCACCCCCGGACATAGAGGAGACGGAGCTTCATCTGCCTCGGGAGACACGCACAACACTCGCACA
>NW_023465664.1:0-8447 GCF_013731165.1 Rhagoletis pomonella | reverse complement strand
GCTGGGGCGTCGGTGTCCATTCGAACGACATGGTCAAGCCAGTTGAGCCGCTGTATTTTAATTCGCCATATACCAGCACGGGCATGATGAGTGACTTATAGTGTGGTTTTCGTACGTCGAGAGAGGACTTTACTCCTAAATTGCCTACTCAGTCCAAAGCAGTGCTTGCTGGCAAGAGCGATTCTGCATGGATTTCCATGCTGACATTATTATCGGTGTTAATGCTGGTTCCCAAGTAAACGAAATTCTCTATTTTCTCGAAATTGTAACTGTCAACAGTGACGTGGGTGCAAAGGCGCGAATGTGCTGACTGTTTGTTTGATGAGAGGAGGTATTTCGTCTTGTTCTCGTTTACCACCAGACCCATTCCCTTTCCTTCCTTGTCCAACTTGGTAAAGCCAAGACACACTTCGCGGTTTTTCTTACCGATGATGTCAGTTTTATCGGCATAAGCCAGCAATTGTACGCTCTTGTAGTAAATTGTTCCTGAGCGGTTCAGTTCTGCAGATCTTATTATCTTCTCCAACATCAGATTAAAGAAGTCACATGAAAGAGAGTCGCCCTGTCAGAAACCCCGTCTGGTGGCGAACGGCAACAGAGCAGAGCTGGTGGTATTGCTCAACGTCATTTTTCACAGCCGTATGAGTTTTGAGGGGAAGCCAAATTCAGACATAGCGGCATATAGGAAACTCCTTTTAGTGCTGTCGAAAGCGGCTTTAAAGTCAACAAATGGTGAGTGCCGATCCTTTTCTCGCGGGTCTTTTCCAAGATTTGGCGTATTGTGAATACCTGGTCTATGGTAGACAATACATGCGATAAGACCTTACAACCTATGCTTAGAAGGCTGATCCCGCGGTAGTTGGCACGCATGGCGGGGTCGCCTTTCTTGTGGATTGGGCAGAGCGCACTTGAATTCCAGTCGTCGGGCATGCACCTTATTACCTCCTTACCATCGTAATTAAATAGCTCAGCTGACAGACCGTCAGCTCAAGCAGCTTTGGCACTTTTCATTATGGTCAGGCGCTGGGATATTGACTCCATCGTCATCGACTGGGACCTCGGGTTCGTCTTCTCCACTTGTTTCAGTGC
Source organism: Rhagoletis pomonella (assembly GCF_013731165.1). NCBI lineage: Eukaryota > Metazoa > Arthropoda > Insecta > Diptera > Tephritidae > Rhagoletis > Rhagoletis pomonella. Next base: position 7,358 of record NW_023465664.1, on the reverse strand, counting down.
TTCTGCCATTCAAAAGGCTCGAAAAGTGTTCCCTCCATAATCTGAGTACGTTCTGGACATCGGTCGCTAGGTCGCCATGGTTGTTCCTACAAGAGTTTTGAAACCATCCGTAAGTCGTTCAACTCTCTGCTAAAAATTTCGGGTGTTTTTTCTGTCGGCCAGCATTTCAAGCATTTTCTCACACTCCTCATCGTACCAGTAATGAGCGGGAAATGTGGTTCCACTGATCGTGCAAGTTGGTTTGTTGAAGAGTGCTCTCTCACAGCACTTGTGAGGGTCGAGCGCCGAATTCATTGGCCGTCTGTTTTGATTGCAGCTTTTCGACGTTGAACTTTCATTGCATTGTTGGGGGCCCTTTTTTTGCTGCTCCGAGGTTGGGTCGTATATTGGATGCATCAATATAGTAGTGCGAGTCCACAAACATGGAAGCATGCCTTCCGTCTATCATAACATGCTCGTTTTGGTTTCCGGTTTTTCGATGTGGAGACATCCATGTAAAACCCAGTAATACATACTGCCAAGTTTCGGGCCCCGGCGAAGTCGATCATCCTCAGCTAATATGTACGCTCTAAGATAAGAGAGTCTTGGATGCCTCGTCCTTCTTTTCCATCGGGGCATTGGCACATATGAATGAGATGTTGAAGAATCTCGCTTTGATGCGGATTGTGGATAGACTTTCGTCCACTAGAGTGAACGCCGGTCTCTCTCCAACCACAAATCAAACACCGAATTGCACTCCTTTACGTGGCAACTGTAGTAGACGTCGCAAGGCTCCACGCTTACCTTCCTCGACCCATCCATCGCATTTCGTGGATGGCGGTGATGTTAGCCTTTATTTTTCCCTAGGACATCAACCAGCCGGGCAGAGGCACCATCCCGATTAAGGGTTCGGATATTCCAAGTGCATACCTCAAAATCATAGTCCTGCCTATGTTTGCCGTGATCGTCATCAAAAGAAGGGGGTATCACCCGAGGCATGTGGTTTTTTTTCATTGGGCAGGGTTTTAACGTGGCGGGACCCAAACCCAGCGCACGCGGGCCACTCCCAGTGGAATGGCAATCAAAAGCTTTGCAGTACTGGGAAATGTACAAAACATAGTGCTCAAAAACGAATATCTCAACTAAACCCTGATGTATTTTTTAAATTCATAGCTCTACATACCTGTATAGTAAACCAAATAGCCGGGCCAGACGTTATTCAAAATAAAAAATGTAAAAAAATAAACGTTTTTCCGTATACTCTGTAATATTCCTCCGCAATTTTGAAAGGTAAACTAACAATTTATAATCATTGCTTTGCAGCGAAATATCTTCTCTTAAATTATATACATAGGTATGTATAAATATGAGGACGTATTGAACATTGCCCCTACCTGGCTACCCAGGGACCGAGAACAAATTGTATGATCGAAACTAAATGTCGTTCTCGTAGTTTTGTTCCCAAGAACGCGTCAAAGCCAAAATGAAAACAAAACTGACGGGAACGTTCTCGATTGGAATTATATAAAAACAAAACCCTGTGGAACGTTCCCAGAGAGAGAAAAATGCGAACAATACTTTCGGAAATATTTCTAGGAGAACAAAATGCTAAAGTTAACGAAAGGTTTAGACGCGAACTTTTCTTCCACAGAAAATGAAAAATTGTTCCATAAATGGACAGTTCACCATTATGATAAACGATCTGGAAGTTGAAATGATCCAGCTTTCCTCTGCTAGGAATTAACATCCGTAATTCTCACTGAAAAAACTTTTCCTCCGAACACGAAGACGCCCCTCTCATTCTTAACGTTAAGTTTTCAAAACGTTTGTTCTCGCCTTGTTGTCTAGCAAGACGTATGTGTTTTATTTTTCGCTTTGTGTATTACGGCTCACCTTGGTGTTGACTTTTGTAGAGTAGTTACTTATTATCATTAATAGTACATACATGGCGTATGAGTAACATTCTTACCTAATCATCTATCTATATATATATATATATATATATATATATATATATATATATATATATATTAGGACGGGTCGATTTGTGGGCAGGCAAAAAAATCGCCCATTGCTCTGTGAAAATCATATTCTAGGGATCAAAATAAGAAACTTTGCCGAAGGAACCATACCTCTAAAACGAATTCTGATGTCCCCCAATTTGGGTCGAACTTTTGGGTAGGGGCAAATTTTGAAAAATCCCACTTTGACCCATTTAGAGTGCTCCAATCGAGTCCAAATGTATGACCGACCCCCACTAACTTTGGAGGCCCGACCCACCGATGCCAGTGGCACACCCCCTGGAACACCCCTGGGGGTTCACCATACAAACATTTCAAAAAATCGCCGGTTTTGCACTTTACATGAAAAAATCAGCGAAATGCCTATGTTTTTTCTTTTTGGAGTTTATTTTTCTCTTTAGAAATTTATTTAGTCAGAACATATGTAAATGAAAAAATGAATTTAACTAGTAATAGAAAAGAAATTAAAAAAAATTATTAGAAATTAGCGTTTTTACAACCCTTTTAAAACCAAGGCATCACTGTGATGCATTTGCATGTCGTAAACATAGTTGTGTGGGTTTTTTATTCAACCGTTTTAAAAAATTAAGGTATCACTGTGACACAATTGCAAATCGGAAAATTGCTTGTGTGCGTTTTTTAAGACACAGCTGCATGTCGTAAACTTACTTGTGTAGTTGTTTTATAGCACCTACTTAAGAAATGAAGGTTGTTTTTACAACCCTTTTTGTGGGTATTTTAAGGCACCTTCTTAAGAAATGCGCGTTTTTTTGCAACCATTCTAACAATTAAGGTATCACTGGAATGCACCGCAACCCTTTTAAGCAATGAAGGTATCACTGTGACACAATTGCAGATCGTAAAATTGCTTGTGTTGTTTTTTTTAAGCCACCACAAGACACAGCAGGTAGAATTGAAATTACCATTTCATTCTTATTACCTCGTCTCGTAGACCATATATAACGCAACAGTTTTTGTGAATGCATTAAGTCGTTGTGAAGAACTCAAAGTGTGAAGTGCTAATTTCAGATAAAAAAATATTTCAAAAAAAATAATAAGTGAAGTGACCATTCCAAATCAAAAAGTTTACAATGAATCCACCATCCTCTACACCGCAAGATGAAGCAACTACATCAACAACTATCGAAAACCCAATGAGTCATATACCCAAGCATGATTTTACTGTTTTTGGTGTGTCTACTGATTTAACTGATCTTAATTTACCAACCCATCTGGATATCTTGAGATATTATTTTTACTTAAGCAAACGTGCTAAAACAGAACAAAAAAAGTTTTCCCATAAATCATTCACTATTCAATTACAAGATAAGTTGATTGGAATTTGGGAAAAACTTGGTATGGAAATAATGCTGAAAAAAGTGTATTTAATAAATTGAATAAATTGCTTGACAAGCATCAAGAGCAATTCAAGAGAAGAAACAACACCCAACAATTTACAGAGTATGTAAAATCTCTGGAAACAATTTTTTACATTGGAACATGTAAATGCGATTTGAAGGCAGCTCCATGTGCCGAACGCCTCAAAGAGTTCATGCACGATCAACATAATCAGAGAAGACTAACAATGGATGCATTTGTGATGGAAACTGAAGAGCAAGGAGCAACGTCTATGTCATCAATGCCAACATACCAAGATCCCGATGATTCAACATACGCACCGCCACCGGTTCAAAAAGATATGGATAGAAGCACAAGTTCACAATACACAGAGAGATACGATTGTTTTAACTTTGCCTTGGTATGTGACAGATTTGGTGTGCCTGACAGAGTAGCATCAGCATTGGGAACCGCTCTTTTGCAAGATTTTAAAATTAAAGATAAGCATGGGAGACCTCTCATCATGGATAAATCGAAAGTTCGCAGAGAAAAAGAGAAATGCAGACAAGAAGTGCTTCGCAAACGGTTAGATGATACCAATTTGTTAGCGTTTTCATTCGATGGCAGAAAAGATGATACTTTAACGATAGATAAAATTGATGAGAAGTATCATACTAGGATGGTAAAAGAACCTCATCTTGTTATTTTGAGAGAACCCAATTCTGAATTGATTGGTTACGTAAGACTGGAACATGAAACCGCTGAATACAAAACAACCAAATTAAATGGTTTTTTCAACGATAAAAATATATCACTGGATGCATTAATTGGAATATGCACTGACGGTGAGCCAACAAACACTGGCCCACACGGTGGAATTATACGACGATTCGAATTGCTGTTAAAAAGACCATTGCATTGGTTCGTTTGCCTTCTACACTTCAACGAACTTCCGTTTCGGCATTTGTTTGAAGCTTTGGATAAATCAACCAGCACTGGGCCAAGATCGGCAACCGGAAAACTGAGCCGTCAAATCGAAACTTGTGAAACTCTTCCGGTAAGTTATTGCTATCACTCATTTATTATAATTGTCAACCATTTTTAATTATTTTATTATTATATATTTTCAGGTGGTGGACGGCTTCCAGAAAATTGAGTTGCAAAATATGCCCCCTGCTCCAGAAAAAATTGAATTTTCCACCGATTCGAAGTACTTATACGACATGGCCCATGCAATTTCTAGCGGCGTGGTTCCGGTGGATCTGGCTAACATCAAACCAGGGAAAATTGTACATTCTCGGTGGCTCACCAAGGCCGCTAGATTATTGCGATTATATGTGACAACGGAAAATCCAGATGCAAATTTAAGAATTCTGGTTGAATTTATAATTAAATGTTATGTGCCAATGTACTTCAATATCAAGTATTACAGCTCTGTCGTGTACGGCAGTGCATTATTTTTCAAGTTCATTGGTTGGTCACGATTTCTAGAACCTCGTTTACGCAAAATTGTCAATCAAGTAATTAAAGATAATTCATATTATGCGCATTCGGAAAATATCTTGTTATCAATGTTGTTTGATGATAGCAAAGAAAAGCGCGACTGTGCCATCAAGAGAATTCTGCGCTATCGAACCGAGGTTGACGAGCCAATGGAACTTAGAGTTTATAAAAAACCAGATATAAACTTTAATTGCACAAGTTATACGGAAATGATCAATTTGAATGATATAAATATCGTATTTGAACCACCATTCACGCGAAGCATTCCGTACGATACATTGAAAGAATATTTAAATCAAGATGATCCACCGTTTAATGATCCAAAAATTCCATCACACATACAAGGAACGTAACGACATGTTCAATTGCTAGCTAGCGTTTCCAAACGGGTTATACCGGAAAATGTAGAGGCTGTTATGGCGACGACATTAGAGAGCCGTGCGAAATTGCCCAGACTTGAAAGTAAAAAAGACTTCAAACAATAATTTTTTTTAGTTTCTTTTCTATAACTCACTTAAATTAATTTTTTCATTTACATATGTTATGACTAAATAAATTTCTTAAGAGAAAAAATAGATATTATTATAAATAAATAATAAATATTATTATAAATAAATAAATAAAAATAAAGAAAAAACATAGCCATTTAGCTGATTTTTTCATGTAAAGGCCAAAAATTGTGATTTTTTGAAATGATTGTATGGGGAACCCCCCAGGGGAGTTCCAGGGGGTGTGCCACTGGAATGGGTGGATCGGCCGTCCAAAGTTAGTGGGGGTCGGTCATACATTTGGACTCGATTGGAGCACTCTAAATGGGTCAAAGTGGGATTTTTCAAAATTTGCCCCTACCCAAAAGTTCGACCCAAATTGGGGGACATCAGAATTCGTTTTAGAGGTATGGTTCCTTCGGCAAAGTTTCTTATTTTGATCCCTAGAATACGATTTTCGCAGAGCAATGAGCGATTTTTAAATCGACCCGCCCTAATATATATCTATATATAACTTTTGAACCACGACACGGAATCGCACGAAACTTCGCATACTTATTTGTTTTTAACACGGGAAGGTTATAGGTATGGTTTGTTTGTAAATATGGTGTCAATTTTGCGAGGGGCGTGGCACCTTCCATAGGCCTGCAAATATTTAATCAGCTATACCTTCGGAACCACAAGTCACATGAACTTGATACTCGGTATGCAGACATATGTATCTATGGTAGGTGCTTATAGTAAGGTATATATAAATGACTTTGCAGGAAGGGGCGTGGCATATCTCATAGTACTGGAATTTTTAATTTTTAATCAGCCATGACTTCGGGACCATAAATCACATAAAATTGAATTGAACTTTTGTATGCAAACATATCTATGGTAGGTGCTTATAGCGAGGTATTTATAAATGAGTTTGTAAATGGGAGCACGGCACATAATATAGGCCTGGAATTTTTTATCAACCATAACTTCGGAACCACAAGTCACATGACCCCTTTAATTCCTTTTGATATGCCTTTCGAATTTAAAAGACTGCAGTTTCCAGCTCGCTTAACTTTTGCAATGAGAATCAACAAGAATGCCTTAAAGTAAAAACCGAAACTTTCTCAAAAATAAAGTGTATGATAATTGAATTGGAAAATACATTTATGTTAATAGATGCTTTGAAGTATTAAAAACATGCTGTGAAATAATATTAGAGTTATTATTCGTAAGAAATTAGAAAGTTAAAATGGGGCACCGAAATTGCGCATATGGAAACTGTGCATTTAGACATTATTTCGGTTTCAACCGAAACTGTGCATGTATGCTTTATTTCGGTTTTTACCATATGCATTTTTTCGGTTTTAAACCGAAACTGTGCATGTATGCATTACTTCGTTTTTTTTCATATGCATTATTTCGCTTTTAAAACGAAAGTATGCATATGCATAATTTCGGTATTTTCTCATATGCATTATTTCGGTTTTCAACCGAAACTGTGCATGTATGCATTACTTCGGGTTTTTCATATGCATTATTTCGGTTTTCAACCGAAACTGTGCATGCATGCATTATTTCGGTTTTTGTTATATGCATTATTTCGGTTTTCATCCGAAACTGTGCATGTAGGCTTTATTTCGGTTTTTGCCATATGCATTATTTCGGTTTTGAACTGAAATTGTGCATGCATGCATTATTTCGGTTTTTGTTATATGCATTATTTCGGTTTTCTAACGAAAGTGTGCATATGGATAATTTCGTTTTTTCTAATATGAATTATTTACTTCTACTTAGTAAGGGTTTTAATCCCTAAGCGCGGCTGAAAGACGCCTACGCAGAGAAAAGTTCTGCGCAAAAATACGTCCGCCCTTCTTTTCCGGCAATACAGAAAGGAGAATTCTACTTAGTAAGGGTTATAATCCCTAAGCGCGGCCGAAGGCCGCCTACGCAGAAAGAAGTTCTGCGCAAAAATACTTCCGGTCCCCTTTTCCGGCAACACAGAAAGGAGAATTCTACTTAGTAAGGGTTATAATCCCTAAGTGCG
>NW_023465663.1:0-8448 GCF_013731165.1 Rhagoletis pomonella | reverse complement strand
AGAAGATTTAAAAAAGCTAGATTAATTAATCTAAATACATTTAAGTATGTATATTTTAGTTATCCATGGATGTAAATAACTTAATAAACAATGCAGCATCTAATGTTGAGGTGAAGCACAATGTAAACAAATTAATTTTCAAAAACAATAATAAATATATAAATATTTTGTACTTAAATATACAGAGTATGAGAAATAAGATGGATGAGTTAGATATGATAATCCATCAGAATGCAACCGAGGGTAAAATCATTCATGTAATTGCAGTAAGCGAAATCTGGATTTATGAAAATGAGAATAGGTATTTCAATCTGAGAGATTATAATGCTTATTTTGCAAACCGTTCCTCAAATAGAGCAGGTAGATGTGCGATTTTTGTGCACAAAACGATCCCATCTTCTCTAGTAAGTAAAATAGAATATGAAGGAAGTAGCTTCTTGACTGTAAAGTTAATGAAAGCCAATATGTGCATCTCGTGTGTTTATAGATTCTGTGCATCCGATGTTGGATCATTCATTGATAAATTAGAAACTGATATTTTAAAATACAAGAGATCTATCATACTTGGAGATTTCAACTTAAACTTATTAAACTCAAACATGGAAGTTATTGATTACGTAGGTACAGTAGTAAACAAAGGATTTCTCTTTCTAAATAATTTAAACAAAGAAATATACTACACTAGAAGAGGAAATGATTACAAAACTATCATTGATCATGTTCTAACCGATTTAGTTGAATACACATATACTTTATCGTTAGATGATAATGATATATCTGATCATAGACTCCTAGCTTTAACAGTTAATAACAATATACAGAATATTGAGCATTTAAAAAACGAAATACAAGTTTTTGATTATTCCCGTTTTGATGAAAACAAATACATGAATAATATACTTAACCAATCGAACTTTTCCGAATTTCATACACAACTATGTGCTAGTATTGAAGATTGCACCAAACGTATTAAAAAAAATAAATAAAAATGTCAAGAAGCCGTGGATGAATGACGAAATCTTATCTTTAATTAGAGAGAAAAATAAATTTTATAAATTGAAAAGGAAATATATCAACAACTTGTACTTTGAAAACAAATATAGAAATTTCAAGATAAGGTTGAGAAATAAAATTAACAATGCACGAAAAGAGTTTTATGGGAGTCGAATCGAAGAAAACATTGGGTCTAGCACAAAAACGTGGAAAGTCTTAAATCAGCTGGTATATGGGCAAAATAATACCAATTTTTCAAATATTGCAAAAATAGTAGATAACGATAACGAAGTTACAAATCCTGTTGAGATAGCTGAAGTTTTCAATGATTATTTCATAAACATTATAGATACGCCAGACCACTTTCAGTACTCCCCTGAGCCGGTAACTAGACTCTTACATCCATTTGTTTTGGATCAGTGCGACACTGAGGAAGTAAGACATGCTATAAGCAGCCTTAATCCAAAGTCGGCCAATGGTCCAGATGGAATTTCTGCCGAGCTAATACAGAAATATAAAGCGGAACTATCTGGCCCGCTATCATATTTTATTAATGAGTGCTTTAGTAGCGGACAATATCCAGAGGTATTAAAAATTGGTTCAGTTGTCCCAATCCACAAAAGCGGAAGTAAAGAGGTTTGTACAAATTATAGACCTATAACAAAACTAAGTACGGTTGATAAGGTGTTTGAAAGCATTCTTTTAAACCGATTAAAAACATTTATTAAGACTAACGATATAATTAGCGATAATCAGTTTGGTTTTACTGAAAACTCCAGCACTATGTCTGCCTGTATCAGTTGCACAGAATTTTTGTATGAAAACTTAGACAAAAATAAATATGTTGCTATGCTGGCAATCGACCTAAGTAAAGCCTTTGACTCAGTTAATATTCACATTATGTTACAAAAACTCAGGGAGTTGGGAGTAACTGGCACTGCTATAAAACTTTTTGAAAGCTTTTTAATCGACAGAAAGCAATTTGTTCAAATTAAAGAATTTAAGAGCTCAATTAAAACCATTAAAACTGGTGTTCCTCAGCTACATTATTTTTAATATACATAAATAATATATTTAAACTAGAATTGAAAGGAACACCACAGTTTTATGCTGATGATGGAACCTTTTTGTATGTGACTGACACTCTTGAAGAACTTTTAACAAATATGCAAGAGGATCTAAAGATAATTTCTGGATGGTTTGAAAGAAATTTGTTGAAAATGAATCTCTCGAAAACTAACTTTATTCTATTTAATAATTATAAAAACATTCCATCTATGAGCGATCTGGATGGAATACATGTAGATGGTAGCCTTATTTCAAGAGTTGAAACTTTAAAATACTTAGGCATATGGTTTGATGCTAATCTTAATTGGCGAGAACATATGCACAGGCTTAAGATGAAATTGATACCTTTAAACTTTGTAATTTATAGAAATCGGAAATTGATTCCTAAAAAAACAACTATGGCTTCTATATAATTCTCTTTTCATGTCACATATTAATTACTTAAATCCAATATGGAATGTCTGCATGGAACAACTTATGAATGAGATACAAAGAATACAAAATAAAATAATTAAAAACATTTTGAATTTGCCACGAACGACATCCAGTGTGCTTTTGTCTCATGATAAGTTGAATATTCGCAAATATTCCATATTACAAACCTTAATCACATTTTATAAAATCAAAAATAATTTAATTAATCATAATCTGACCATATCAGAAGAGCCAACTCCGGAATATGCACTTAGAGTCAGAACAAATATTAAACCACGTATATTTAGAACTGAAAGGTGTGCTAAATCTTTAAGACACTATGGTGTAAAATTATTTAATAAACTTCCAGAGGAAGTTAAAAATGCAAGAAACTTGCAATGTTTAAAAACTGAAGTCAGACAGCTACTTCTTGCAGATTTCAACTTTAACAGTCAGGTGTGAGATTTTACTTTTATAAACTTTTTTATTTTGTTCTATTTTTTACTTTTTACTTTTACTTTTATCATTTTATATTATTATTATGAATAATTTCCATATCACTTTTATTTATTTTTTTTTTTAATTATACTGTTCTCCTCACTTTGTAACATTTTATAATTGACGGCATGATGTAATTATATAGAAATAAGCTATATTCTCGTACAAAAACATTGTTTTTTTTTTGAGAAAATCTGTTTTTAATTGAATTTTGTTGTCAATAAAGAAAAAAAAAAAAAAAAAAAAAATGTAGAAACCACTGAAAACCATCGCCAGATTCTTACTAATTATATCTGTATTTAATCAAGAATGATCGCTGGTACTGATAGTGGTAATATATGGATAAGTTACGGACTTTTTCGTCCTTATACTAAGTTACGGACCTTTTCATCCTTACACTAAAAAAATTAAAGGTCCAACTCACCCAAGTAAAACACAGGAAGTAAGGTTTATTTAGAGGATAGATTAAGATACACTAGAACTTCATCACTGAACTCTACTAACACCCAATGGTACCACCTGTGAAACGATCGTTAACGACCGTGGCCTTGATCATTCCTACGACAGCCGGTTCTACGTACCGGAATAACTCGGGTTCTACCCGACCAAGGGCTGTTGTTTCGGCGACCTAAACCCGTTCAAGTCGGCGAAATCCCTCAAAAGTTGTATGTCCATAGGGCTCTTTTTCGCATACTTCTGCTCAGGGCTAACATTGAGTCAAACCCTGGATCAGAAACCTACCAGAAACTACACCACAACTCCACCGCCATTACATGCAGTGAAGCCACCTCCAAGTTTGCTCAGGCCTTACGACTCACAGGCAGTGAACCAGTGCCTACGTGGCCCCTTGCTTCTCAAATCGACACAAACACAACCGCATCACAACACAATACAATAGACAACACCACAGATACAACAGAACACACCACCGACACGTGCGCACCGCCACCCACACGCCGCCGCCAACAACTCCTAGTTCCTCCGACAATCTACACAGTGTGTCAGCCCAGGAAATTCCGTAACGTGATATCAGACAAGTGCAACACTTACTATGGCTGGTGTCACTTTAGGGCATGTTCAAGACTGCGCACCACGCGAGATTGGACGAGGGACTATGAGGGCCCCTGCTGTGCTGCTGGGTCGCAGGTACCAACAGCGACGCCGGCTACTAACTCCACAGGGCAACAGCCTTTACCGCAGCACATACAGCATGTGGCGACCCGGCAATAAACCTCATTAAAACCTCATATTCCAATAAGTCTCCCTAGGCACACGAAGATTTTACAATTTAACTGTAACGGATTTCAGAGCAAGATCGAAGAGATAACAGTCTTCATGGGTCGGCACGGTATATTAATATCTGCGGTCCAAGAGACGAAGCTGCACGGCAATTCCACATTGCTGAATTGCGCCAGATACAACGTGCTCCGTCGAGATCGCGACCGAGACAATGGTGGTGGCCCAGCGTTCATCACGCACCACACCATGCAGTATCGTCTTATCGAGGCAGACATCAACCGCAGGGATACCATCCTAGAATGTCAGGGTATTGCTAACCGGTCACGCGATGTCGAGCTCGAAATATTTTACGCATATACACCCCCTTCCACCACCTGCCCTGCAGGCTATCACCCTGAAATAGGTGCCCTCCTCAGAGGTGAAAACCGTATGGTAGTTGGTGACTGCAATACGCACCACGATCTTTGGCAATCAAGCCATTCAAACGATCGTTGGTGAACAGACTTGGTTGAGCAGATAGACGATTCGGCATTCTGCACAATGAACGACGACGCACCCTCCAGGATTATGGGCAGCTGCTGCGAGACCTAACAATTGTCATCGCTGGGCTGATAAACAGCATATCATGGCGACCTATGCTGACTTTAGCATCAGACCATCTGCCCATAGTCATCTCGATTGATAAACCAGGGGACTTTGCCTCCGCGGAACACCGGACCTATATCAACTTTTCTAAAGCTGACTGGAAAGGCTTCGCGGATGTTACTGAAAGCACCTCACTGCACTACCCACACCAACTGACGTTCACGTAGGTGAGAGTAAATTCCGCAGGGTTGTCACTGCTGCTGCAGCTCTCTTCATTCCAGCAGGATGTATTTCAGACCCCCGTCCGAATTTTCCTGCTGAAGCGGCTGTCCTAGCCGATGAGCGTGACAACCTTCGTCAGGCCGATCCCGGAAATCCGCGTATCAGGGATCTTAAATCGGAGATTCGGCAGCCTGAGAACGTACATAAGCGAAAGAAGTGGTAAGAGCATATGAAAACCTACAAGTTCGCCTGTTAGTAAGCGTTGGTCAACCGTGAGGTCATTGTCGAACCCGACGGAGCGTGACGATAGAGTTGAAATAAATTTTGGAGACCACGCGTCGTCGGACCCGCAGCGATGCGCGAGCTATTTAACCGACAGTTCATACTGCATCCTCCGGTGGATAAAGCCAAACGTCGAGTGACCAGAAGGCTGCACAAACTGCCAACACCTAGTGCGCCTTTTGTTTTCACCAGCGGTGAGGTGTTTCGTAGCCATCGGGAAGGCGAAAGCCTCCAAAGCCATTGGACCCGACCGAATTTGCATGTAGATGCTGAAAAATTTGGGTACTGCGGGAGTGGACTTTTTAACCAAGGTCCTCAATCTGTCAATGGGCATTCTCATCACTCCAGACATCTGGCAAATGGGGAGAGTGGTCCCACTGCTTAAACCGGGGAAACCGTCCAACAAAGGAGAGTCCTATCGCCCGATAACTCTCTTTTCCCCGGTAGCGAAGACACTTGTGGCCCTTCTACCTCCCGCTATACAAACCACCTGACCCCGGCGAGGCATCAGCATGGGTTCCGCAAAGTGAACAGCACAACAGCAGCAATTAACGTCATAAATACTCAGATAACCCGTGGCCTTAACCGAAACCGCCCCTGTTAGAGAACCATTCCAGTAGCGCTGGACCTGTCTAAGGCGTTCGACACTGTCAGCCATTCTACTCTACTAGAAGGCATAGAGCCCTCCTCTCTCCCACAGGGACTCAAACGGTGGTCGGCGAATTATATGAGTGGTCGTCACCCGTAAGTAACCTTTAGAGACAAATCGAGCAAACCTAGGAAAATAAACAGGGGGTTCCACAGGGTGGTGTCCTTTCTCCACTGCTGTTTAATTTGTATATTTCAAAGCTAGCTCAACCACCAGAGGGAGTCTCTATTGTCTCTTATGCTGACGATTGCTAGATCATGGCGTCTGGGAATGGAATTGATGACTTGTGCTCAAAAGTAAACGCTTATCTCGCCGAGATTTCTCGCTTCTTCACTGCAAGGAGCCTAACCCTCTCCCCTACAAAATCCACAGCAACACTCTTTAGCACTTGGACGAAGGAGGTCAGACTACAACTGGGAATTCACGTCGATGATGAACCAATTCCGACGGTGAACAACCCGAAGACCCTCGGGGTAACCTTCGACAGTCTACCCTCCTTCTCGGCGCATACAACCGCTATGTTGAACAAAGTACAAAGCCGCAAAAGGGTCCTCAAGTCGCTAGCAGGCAGCACCTGGGGCAATGACAAAGAAACGCTGCTGGCAACGTACAAGGCAATTTTCCAGCCGGTACTGAAGCATGCAGCGCCTGTGGGGTCGCCGGGGACTAGTAGGACGCAGTGGATGAAGCTGCAGACCTGCCAAAACACGGAACTAAGGACAGCGACAGGATGCCTTCTGATGTCGCCGCAACCTCACGTGCACGACGAGGCGCATTTCCTCCCCGTTAAGGAGAATAACATAATGTCCGATAGTTTATCGACAGGCCTTGAACGACATTCACAGAGAGGCAGTCTTGAGTTATGGAGACTCTCGACCTGTGAATGCCGTTCTGGGCATACAACCACCAGACGTGGAGGAGAAAGAGACTCGGACCACAATAGCCCAACTGCGCTCTGATTACTGCAGCAGGTTGAACTCATACCTGAGCAGATTATACGTAGATGTGCTAAACGAATGCCCGGCATGCGGAGAGATGCCACATAACTCACAGCATCTCTTTGCATGTCCACTGAACCCCGTCCTCTTAACGCCCCTGTCCCTGTGGACAGACCCCATCGAGACTGCACTCTTCCTGCGGCTACCGCTAGTACAGCTTGACAACAACGATTGAGGGACTAACCGATCTGGGCCGGGTTGTTGTAGCCGCTACAACAATAACAACAACAACCGTGGCTTTGGTTTCGAATATGTGTTGCATTTCTTATGCAGTGGTCCGATGGCACTATACGGTAAAATGAAATTTTGCTGACAGCGCACTTATGTATAGTAATTGAATGTGGAAACCGAGAGCTTTTTGTGCTGGCGAATGTATTAACTTCTCTTCCTTCAAATACCTGCGTCATGCATACCATGCAGCAAACAAGAGTCCTTACTACGTTTGATACTATTACGTCTGACTAGTACGGACAACTTCAACTCAGGAACATTTACCTTCGCACACTCATAAAAAAGGTCCCCTAAATATATTTCTCCCAACACACGATTTGGTAGCCATCTATATATTAATACGCTAACATAAATTTTGTCTCCGTTCATTTGGCGATTCTACCGAACCGATTTCAAAACCAAGAACACCGTTGGAAAGGCATTTTTCCGTAGATGAGCAGAGTTTTTATGGTTTCACAATTGGTTGAAAATTACGGCCAAAACCGTCGTTTAAACATTTTCGAATTGTGTATAGATGTTGCTGCAACATGTTCAATTTAACATGTTTCGCATGTTGTTTCACTTCACATTTGAAATTAAGATTTGAAATAAAGATAAATATGAAGATGAAGAAATAAATGATAACGATGAAGTCAAAAAAAAGAAGGCAAAATCGAAGATAAAGACGAAAGTGAAGACAATGACAGATACATAAGAATTAGGGTAACTGAAAGAGTAAGAACATTTCTTGAATTTATGAAGTGAAACTTCTTTAGCGGCAGTTGGTTGGTTGGGAGTAAATTGTCAAATTCAAGGGGAATAATGCACATGGAAATGGTTCTCAAAGGTTTAGCGGTTTGAGAATAAAAACAAAAACAAAGATGCCTAGAGGTACAGGCAAAACCGAAGATCAAAATAAATTAAACCACCTTAATGTAAAGGTGAAGAGGAATATGCAAAAACAAAGATAAATATGAAGATAAGGATGAGGATGAAGATCGATATTGTTATCGATATAAAACTCGATATTTTTATCGATGTAATAATCGATATTGCTAACGATAAAATAATCGATATTGTTATCGATACTGTTATTGATTAAAAAACCGCTATTGTAGTCAATATAATAATCAATATAATAATCGATATTGTTATCGATACAATCGGTATAATAATCGATTAAACAATTGATTTTGTTATCGATTTAGTCATTTATATGTTAACGATAGGTACAATAATCGCTACTGATGATTGTTATATTTATCGATGAATTAAACGATTTTACAATCG
>NW_023465662.1:0-8448 GCF_013731165.1 Rhagoletis pomonella | reverse complement strand
GTGAGTATAAGAATTCAATAGATAAATACAATAGATTCAATTAAATACACCTTTTTCTTAATTATAGGTTGGAACGTGTGGTTGCTGATCTCGCGTAGACATTCTGCCCCCCTAGGCGAACTAATCGCCTAGTGTCTCCTGTAGTTCTTGTAAAGCGCGCAGCGCTTGCTGCACCAGGAGCTGGCTGACTTTGCCCCGGTAGTTTGCAGTGCGCAAACCTGTTGCTGTGCGTCGTATAGTGCGGTCCTCAACTCCGGATGCCACTAGGTTGCGGCGGTGTACTGGTGGGCTGTTAGTTGCTGCGGAGGTAGACGAACGGTGTCGAGTGCGTGTGGTGTTGACATTGCGAGGTGGACGGGGCCGTTGCGCGCGTGCCTTTTTCTTCGATTGGTGGCGGTTGGATGCTGCGTTAGGTGCTGCGGAGTGCGCTGCCTGGTGGCCACTGTTACGATGGAGGAATGTGTGGTGGTGGAGGCCACAGACACGACATTGCACTGTGGAGGTGCATTCGCTTGTATGGTGCGATAGCGCCAAACAATTGGTGCAATAATTGTGCGCTCTGGCCAGTAGGAAGCGTTGTTGAGGCTGCATAGCCGTGAACACCGGGCACGTCAACAGGGAATGGTATCGCATGCACAGACGGCACCTTCGATAGTCGGTTTGGGTGTCTGCTTTCCGCTGTCCTTCGTGAGGAACATCGGTTGGTGGTATCACGACCCGCGACGACAATGACTTGCGTGGTGCAGGAACAGGAGTGCTTTGTCGGTCCATCTGTGAATAAAGGTGTAATTGAGTAAATCAATGCTTATCAGTGAGACTAGATTGTGGTGTGTGATCAATAAAGAGGTAAACGAACTAAAATGTTCTATTTGGGTGTGGTTCATGTGAGTTATTAGTAGTGAGAAAGTAATTTAACTCAATTGCTCTATTCAGGCGATTGTAAGGGGAGCGGTTCATGTGAGGCGGACGAGCCATAAGTAGGAGCGCAACGAGATTCGGTGTGGCCATCAATGGGTGGCAAGAAGCATAATTTAGTGATTGGTCGAGTGAAAACACCATTCTGTGTGCGCACGTCTACAACTCGGATGTGTCCGTCTCGACCAGGATGGGTCTGCTCGATGCGTCCGAGCCGCCATTCAGTGGGGGGAAGGGTTTCGTCATTGATGACTACCAACTCGCCTATTTTAGGTGGGATTTGAATGGTTTTCCACCGGTACCGCTTTTGAAGGTCTTTCAGGTACTCGTCTTTCCATCGTTGGCTGAATTGATGATGCAAAACCTTTAGTTTCTCCCATCTGTTGATCAAGGAGAGTCTTTCGCAATTCGGTTCTGGGAAGGATAACATTGGAGCGCCTCTAATAAAGTGGCCGGGGGTGATTGCCGTAAAGTCGGTGGGATCTTGGGAAAGTGGGGAGATAGGACGTGAGTTTAAAACGGCCTCGATTCGGATCAACAGGGTGGTGAACTCTTCGAAGGTGAATTTATGTGATCCAGCGGTCTTTTTAAAATGGGTTTTAAAGCTTTTGACAGCGGATTCCCATAAACCGCCCATATGAGGTGCACCAGGTGGTATGAATTTCCAGTTTATGCCCTGAGGCGAGTATTTGTGAACAACGTCATTCGAGACTTCTTTGAGGAAGGTTACAAATTCCCTTTCGGTAGCCCGCTTGGCTCCTATGAAAGTTTTGCCATTGTCACTCATCATTTGGTTTGGGTAGCCGCGGCGCCCAACAAATCGGGCAAAGACGGCGAGAAACGCATCGCTGGTTAAATCCGAGCACAGCTCAAGGTGCACCGCCTTTGTGGTAAAACACACAAAGACGGCCACATAGCCTTTCATCATGGCGGGAGATCTTAGCATGGAAGCCTTTATTTGAAAAGGCCCAGCAAAATCGACACCAGTGGTGGTGAAGGAAGGAGCGAAGGTGCATCGTTCTGGGGGCAAAGCTGCCATTAATTGCGAGCGCATTTGCTGCTTATGAATTGTGCAAGCCTTGCATAGGAAAATGCATTTTTTCAGAGCGGGTTTGAGCCGGGGAATGTAAAACTCCTGCCTTATCATTTGCTGCATTAGGCGGACTTCTGCGTGTAGGAGCAGTTCGTGAAGAAATCGGATGTACAAAACAGCAAATCGGGATTTCTCAGGGATAATTATTGGATGACGTTCGTTGTAGCTTAGTGTGGAGTGGGCTAGGCGTCCATTGACGCGGAGAAGTCCGTTTTTGTCTAAGAATGGATTGAGTACCAAGAGGGAGCTTCGTTTGTCAATAGGTTTCGAATATTCCAGGCAAGTTCTTTCGCGGCCAAAGTAGCGGGTTTGAGTAAGTATGAGGAGGCGAACTTTCGCGCTGTGCAGGTCGGTGTGTGATAAGGACGGGGAGGTAGCGACGTGGGTGCCATTTTTTGCGTCCTTTAGTTTATTGATGAACTTGAGCATGTACGCAGTCACCTTTAGAGCGCGTGAATAGGAGGAAAAACGATCTAATAGGTCGGCATCTTCTTCGACAGCATGCAATGCCTCCACCCGGCGTACCTCAGGCGGGTTGATATTCCTCGTGGCCGGGACTGGCCACTCCTCGGGGGGTTTGGACAGCCACTCCGGGCCGTTCCACCACAGCGAAGAATTGGACAGGTCAAGGGGTTTGCAACCTCGGGTACCCATATCAGCGGGATTATCCTTACTGCGGACATGTCGCCAAGTAGCGTTGCCTACTAGATCGATGATCTACGCTGTTCGATTGGAGACATACGTTTTCCAGGCGTGAGGTGGCCTTTCAAGCCAAGCCAGTACAATTTCCGAGTCAGACCACATAATCAATTTTCGTTTGGTGAGGTCAAGATGGGGTTAGACTACTGCCGCTAGTTTAGCTAATAAGAGGGCTCCACATAGTTCTAACCGCGGTAAACTTATGGTTTTAAGTGGCGCGACTTTGCTCTTGGACACTAAGAGATGGGAGAAAATTCGGGTACCGACGGTGGTTCGAACATACAAGTTGGCACAATAGGCCTTCTCCGAGGCGTCGCAGAATCCATGTAGTTCGACTTGTTGTTCCGGGATATAATTAATCCATCTTGGTATTTGGATGGCCGAGATTGTGGGTAGATTTTTGGCAAACTGCACCCATTTGGTGAGGCGTATGGGTTTGACCTGCTCATCCCAATCGGTCCCATCAAGCCACAGCTCTTGCATAAGGATTTTGGCTTGTATCATTATGGGCTACAGCCACCCTGCGGGGTCAAACAATTTTGCGACAGACGACAGTATCTGCCGCTTCGTACTTGCTGTGGAGGCTGAGACGGGCTCAATGGTATATGAGAATTTGTCAGAGAGTGCATTCCATTGAATCCCTAGAGTCTTTGCTGTACTTGTCTTTTCAAATTCGAGAAAATTAGTCTCCAGTAAGTCCGTTTTACTAATATTCTGAAGAATGTGTGGGTGGTTTGCTGTAATTTTTTTCAAGGGGAAACCCGCAGAGTGGAGGGCCTCCATGACCTGGGATAAAGACTGCGTTGCCGATTGGAGGTCATGGCTGCCTGATAAAACATCGTCCACATACGTTTCGGTTTTTAATATGGGTGTTGCTTTGGGATGGGTGAGGGATACGTCTTTGGCGAGCTCGTGAAGAGTACGTATAGCCAAGAAAGGTGCACAATTTACACCAAAGGTGACCGTTTTCAACTTGAAGTCCTTTATTGGACTGTTTTCGGAGGAGCGAAAGATGAGTCTCTGGTAGTCTTGGTCATCAGGGTGCAAGAGTATTTGGCGGTACATTTTTTCAACATCGCCATTGAAAACGTATTTGTAGGTCCGCCAATTTAATAACAAAAGCATCAAGTCGGGTTGGAGAGTTGGTCCGGTGCATAAGATATCGTTGAGTGAATGACCAGAATCTGATTTTTTTGATGCATTAAATACTACCCGAACTTTTGTTGTTCTTTTCTCGGGTTTTATGATGGCGTGGTGAGGGAGGTAAAAGGAATAGTGGGTGCCTTCGGATTCTATTTCAATGGAGTTCGTTTCTTCCATGTGGTCGAGAGTTATGTATTCTTCCAATACGCTGTCATACTGCGATTTCAGGTCTCTTTTCTTAAGCAGGGTTCGTTCCATCCCAAGAAATTGCTGGAGCGCTGCGCGCCGAGATTGGCCTAGAGAGATACTTTCTGGGAATGTTGGCTTCAACGGAAGCCGAACAATGTAACGACCGTCATTTGCACGAGTAGTAGTGGATTTATAGAACTCTTCGCACATTTTATCTTCTGGATTAAGGAGTTGTGTACAGGGAACTTCTTCTAGTTCCCAAAACTTTTTTAATTGGACGTCCAGATGTACATCAACTACCTCTTCGACTCGAGTGGAATACGCTGCTACCTTTTCGGGAATCTGACCACTTAGTATCCAGCCAAATATAGTATTTTGTGCCAGCAAGGTGTGGGAGATTTTTTCGATGCCATCGAGCATTATTCGGGGTATGAGATCACTGCCTAATACGAGATCGATTTGAGAGGGAGAATGGCAGTTTTGGTCGGCTAATTTTAGATGAGACCATTTTTCTATTTCTGCGTTATGCAGGTGGAATTTTGGGAGTAATCTTGTGAGTCGTGGTAATACTATAGCTTTGGCTTTAATTTTTATGTTTTGATCGTTTGAGACTAGAATAAGTGAGCAGAGCTTGTTCGAAGTTTGAACAACTCCTCCTCCCATCCCCGAGATTTCAAAGCTGGAGTGCTGACATGGAAGCCCCAGCATTGTCTGCGCTTTGGCGGAGATGAAACTGCGTTCGGACCCTTGGTCAATTAGCGCTCTTAGCTTGAAGAGGTCACCTCTATGCTCTACTGATACAATGGCGGTGGGAAGGAGTACTTTACTGTCATTTTCAGCATGAAATGATTGTACGTGCGTTATACCTGAGGAAGAGGGATGATTATCTAAGCTTTGTACTTCACTAGCAGGCTGCATAATGGGAATGTTAGACGAAATTGTTGCTACCTGGGACGTCGTTCTTTGTGTTCTGGAACTCTGGGCCGGGGGTGCATTATTTTGAAGCGTTGTGTTGTGACGCTCTGGGCAGTGAAAGCACGTTCTTGTACTTGGGCAATCATTAAGCATGTGGGTTTGGGATAAACAGTTTTCGCAAAGTCTATTTTCTCTCACGAATCTTTTGCGATCTGGGATTGATAGTTTTTTGAATCGAAGGCAACTTTGGAGCGTGTGTGATGAATTTTTGCACATTTTGCAACCATATATTTTTTGTTGCTCCGCCATATGGGAATTTACCTGGCCGAAAGATCTATTGTGATATGTTTGGGGTTGACCAGGTTTGAAAAAGGGCTTATTCTGCTGGGGCGGCGGTCTAGAGACGTTGGTGGTAGGAAGATTTTGTCGGGATTTGGCGGGGCGCCATTGATCCACCCTTTCCACTACTTCATACCGAGTGGTCAGAAACTGGTTCATTTGCGACCAGCTGGGAAGGTCTTTTCGCGAATTCAGGGATTGCTCCCATAAAGCAACAGTATTTTCAGGAAGCTTAGAGGTTACCAGGTAAACTAATATGGGGTCCCAACTTTCTGTCGAGACTTGTTGGGTTGCTAGTATTTGGAGACAGTTGTTCACGGATGACTGCAGTCTTTGGATTTCCTCACTGTTCTCCGTTAGTATGGGTTTTAAATTCATGAGTACTCGGATTTGGTTATCTACAAGAACCCTTTTATTCTCGTATCGGGATCTCAGGGCTTCCCATGCCAAGTCAAAGTTACGTCGCTGAGTGGGAATTGTTTTACTATCTGACCTGCCTTGCCTTGCGTTTTGTACCGAAGATGGTACAACTTCTGAGCTTTTGAGAGTTTTGGGTGGTTTACGTAGACCGCTGTGAACATGTCACGAAAGGACGGCCATTGTTCATAACCCCCATAAAAAATTTCTGTGTCGCAAGGCGGCACTTTTAGATCCATACCGAAACATTCTTGGGGCTGTGGTGTACTTATTGGAGGTGCGGGTATGATTACTTGCTTAAGAAGTTGGAGCTGGTCACCAATCTGTGCCTTTGTGTCCTCATAAGTGATTAGACAAGATCTATATTTGGCATAGGCTGAGGTTTTAAACTCTTCAGGGAGATCTTGATCATCAGTTTCTACCACCAAGTCATATGCACTCTGGACTCGGTTCCAGAAGTTATCTATGTTTTTGTCTTTGATTGCTAGCCCTGCTTCCGTGTTGTCTTGGATGTGGGTTGAGCGAAAACGAGTGCAATAATCCGAGAAATTGTCAGTTTCCGAAATGAATTTTGTTGACGAGAGTGCTGGCTTGGATTTTTTTACCATCTTGGCAGCCCCACGTGTGGGGCGTTGGGAGTCGGAAGAGGTGCCTTGCATTTTCTCTTCGTCACTGATTTTATTTGCAGGGCTTTTAGACTTATCTTCCCCCTGTGCTGCACCCACCATTTCAAATGCAACTACTCGAAACTTATTTATTTGATTCCGATTTATTTATTATATATATATTTTTTTTTGTGTATATGCAAGAGTGAAACCGCTTTTTAGATTGGAGGTTTGTTTGGGGTCTTAACGAAAAACAAGCTTCTACTGTGTGGTGAAATTTATAATTCAAACCCACTATTTGTCCCACTGTAAGATCTTTGTGTGCTTGTGCGTGTGCTACTGGGTCAGCGTTGCCGCTTTGCTTAAATTTAAGCAAAATTGCTTAAGTTTTTCCTGACTGTTAAAATGTTAAACTTTTCTTCGTTTTGCTAAATATTTTTATTAAAATAGTCAAAAAGGATAATTTTCCTCAAAAATTCATAGTCAGAAGAGTTACTATTTCAATAAATTTTTCAAATATATTTTAGGAAGACTGTCATCCAGATCCCACATAAAGTTCCAGTAAATGTTGCTCTACGCAATTCCCGACCTGCGGTCTTCGCATTTTCAAACATCCGAGTGTTACTTCTGCCATGAAATCGCTTCTCATAAAAACCATTTGCCGTTCGGAGGCGACCTAGAACTTTAGGTCCCTTCATTTGCGTGAAAAGATCAACACGCACATTTTGGATAACATGATGCCAAACTCGTTTTTTGCATGCATTCAAAAAACTAGCGAAAGGGCAGGTAACTATTATAGGAGTATGTGTTAAAAGTCTGAAGGAATGTGTAATAGTTTTCAAATTTAGCAACTGTTAGGCCCGATTTCAGATGGCCTACTTAAGTAGAGATTGTTAATTAATTTCCACTATTCCTTTTCAGATCATACATTTAGTGTGCACTTAAATGGCCAATTTTGCTATTTAAATATGAGATATGCAACCCCGTGTTAATACCAAACAACCAAGATTCATTGGTAGGTTGTTTAATCAATCATACCAATTCCCACCTAAAACAATCAGCTGTTCAGCAGAAAATGTAAACAAACATGCAAATGCAACAACAATTTCAAGGAATAAGCAGCAGTGCTGCCAATTGTTTGGCATATTTAAACAAAGTTGATCTGAAATCCAACTAAAGCTAAATGGCTTTTAAACAACAATCCACAATTAAACTTAAGTGCCGTTAAGTCATTTGAAATTGGCCCTTAGACTATAACATCCTTACTTTTTACTACAAAACTCAGCCTTAGAGAGCCTTTCCTTACTGACTTGCTTACTTTTTATTTCTATAACCAATTCACCAAGCTCAGGAAGAAACAAACAGTAACTCAAGGCATTTTTCGTTTTAATAAGACCCGATAACTAAGTTGCTTAATTTTAACGGGATTTGTTAAACTTTTTGAAAGATTTTGTTAAACTTTATTTTTCGGGCGCGGCAACACTGTACTGGGTAGCACAAATATTTTTAATGTATGTACTATGTATAGGGATTCGCTAATAATTATGTATGTATATGTATGTATGGGTTAGCGTTTTGGCACAGTTAGCCGTTTTTTTTTTTTTTGTGACTGCGACAATTGTATGAACTTTTTTTTTTTTTCAAAGGCAAACAAAAATGGCGCAATTTACCTTCAAGCTAAATATTCCGAGTTAACAAGTTGAAAAACGGTTTTTTCCAACAATAAGTACTGACAATTATCGCAATCTAAAGGGTTAGTAAATTTCGAGCTTTTCTTACTCACGATTTATATCGGTACTTGTACTTATTTTGTATGAGACTACTTGAGCTTCTCGCTTCACTGATTCCTAGACGGGCGACGAAGGACCAAACTGGCGACGGCTGCTTTGCTCTTTCCCAGGAGTTGGTGGTCTACGACTATGCGGTGGGGCTTCTTGGCAGGGAATCGGCTGGGTTGGTTGTTCGCCGGCGGGGATCCTGCTAAATTATTCACTTATGCACGTCGGAATAAAACACTCCTTATTTTATGTTTGTTTAATTCAGGAATTCGCGTTTATTTGCGTTCAATGTACTTATTTGTTATAATTCAGCTTTAAGGTTTTTACAAGATTAATTTTCTTTAAAGTGTTCAGT
>NW_023465661.1:0-8448 GCF_013731165.1 Rhagoletis pomonella | reverse complement strand
GGAAATGTCAAGGCGTACAGTGGGATAATTCAACTTGTTTTTCAACACACCTTCTCAAGTTAATTATTTCTATTAAAGATATTTATAGTTTTCTCAAACCAAGTAATTGTACAAATTTACAGTGTTTTTGTTTACATAAAGATTTTGTAAATATATCCGCAACATTATCTGCCGTTGGTACATAGTTCAAAGAAATTTGTTTTCGCTCGAGCAGCTCCCTCACAAAATGATACTTTATATCGATGTGCTTTGTTCGCTTGTGATGCACCGGATCTTTAGCAATTTGCATGGCGCTCAAGTTGTCACCATTCAGCTGCATTGGGCCTTCATTCTGCCACCCAACTTCTCCTAGCAGACGGCATATATAGACCGCTTCCTTCGCGGCGCTAGACAGAGCAACGTACTCTGCCTCGGTACTACTTAAAGCGACGGTGCTTTGCCTTTTGGATTCCCATGAGAAGCAGCTACCAGCCATAAAAAATGAGAATCCCGTGTATGATTTTCTGTCCACTGAGTTATTCGCCCAATCAGCGTCAACAAATCCTTTGGGTGCCTCGCCGGTCCTTCGGTAATGGAGTTTCAAGTCAGAGGATCCAGCAAGATACCGCAACACGTGTTTGGCTCCGGCCTCGTGTTCAGCGTGAGGGTTAGCGTTCATTTGAGCTAGCTTGCTCACAGCGTGCATAATGTCGGGTCTTGTAGTGATCGCTAGATATAAAAGCGACCCGATTAAAGACTGGTACCGCGTTATGTTTACTTTACGGCAGCTTTCATCATCACACCTTATTTGGAAACCTGGATCTAACGGGGTCGATACAGGACGGCACGTACTCATGCCATATTTGCTCAACAAGTTTGTAATGTATTTATTGTGGCCAATGGAAATATCGCCAGTTGCACCCTCTCGAAACACCTCTATGCCAAGGAAAAATTGTAACTGACCGCAGTCATGCATGTCAAACCTTTTTGAGATCGCAGCTTTAATATTTTTAATATCATTCATACTGGGATATGCCATGATCAAATCGTCAACGTACACCGCCACATAGCTATAACCTTGCCCGTTTTGTCTTAGGTATAGGCACGGTTCGCTCTTGCAGGCACGGAAACCCATATCCTTTAATGCAGTGTCTAAAGTTGAGTTCCACTGCCGTCCCGCTTGTTTTAAGCCGTAAAGAGCTTTATTAAGTCTCAGAACTTTTTTCGGGTACTCCTTGTCTAGGAAATGTTCGGGCTGTGTCATATACACCTCCTCCGTAAGGCTGCTGTTTAAATACGCATTTGATATGTCTACATGGTGCACAATTAATTCCTTTTCTACGGCAATGGCTAAAAGTAGTCTAATCGTTTCGTAGCGGACAACGGGAGAAAATGTTTCCCAGTAATTTACATTGTATACTTGGCCACACCCCTTCGCAACAAGCCTTGACTTAAATCGCTCTATGTGGCCTTTAGAATTTCGCTTAATTTTAAAGACCCATTTCGAACTGATAGCTTTCTGGCCTGGTGGGAGATCGGTCAAAGTCCACGTGTCATTGGCGATCAGTGCGTCGTACTCCCTTTGCATTGACCTCTCCCACTCAACCGAATAATCAGTGCTTAATGCTTCGCGCACGGATTTTGGCGTGTCAATGTCTTCGTGTTCGAACATATAATTCAGCAAGTGCTTACCTGATCTCAAGTTGTACGGTTTACTTTGGTTATCGTTTCGGATTATTTCAGCATCGTGCTCGGCGTTCTCTTCTTCACAACTTTCGAAGCCACCTTCTTGATCTTGAATAACAACTGCATCATTAGAACATGTATTTTTGTCCGCATTGAGATCTAGCAGAATTGTAGTACATTCCTCACTTTTTGAGTAATTTTCCCTTGTCGGACCGCAATCATCCTCGATGAACTTAACATCTCGGCGCTCTATAACTTGTTTCTTTTCGTTATCATATAGGCGGTACGCCTTGGCGGTCAAAGAATAACCAACGAACATATATTCTTTAGATTTAGCGCGGAATTTTGAATGGTGTTGTTTATCGAGAGCAAAAACACGCGAACCGAAAACGCGTAAGTGGTTAACTGCTGGCTTTCGACCACACCACATTTCGAAAGGAGTAGTGTCCTTTAGCACTCTTGATGGAGACCGATTTCGTAAATAACACGCAGTGCTAACAGCTTCAGCCCACAATCCTTCTTCTACACCCGAATGAATTATTAAGCTTCTCGCCATTTCAACGATCGTCCGGTTTGCTCTTTCCGCGACGCCGTTCTGTTGCGGAGTGTAAGGAACTGTTAATTGTCTTTTTATTCCGCACTCAGATAGAAATCGTTCGAACTCTTTATTTATGTATTCGCGTCCATTATCACTGCGTATGGCTTTTATTTTCTTCTGAGTTTGACACTCAACTGTGTTTTTAAACATTTTAAATTTGTCAAAAACCTGGTCTTTTGACCTAATAAAATAAACGAATACTCTCCGCGAAAAATCGTCAATAAAAGAAACAAAATATTTTGCACCTCCGATCGACATGACATTCATAGGGCCACAAACGTCTGTATGGATGAGTTCCAAAATGTCACTTGTTACGCGCTCCGCTTTGCACGGAAATGGCAATGCACACATTTTACTTTTGTTGCATGTGTCACAGTTTACATTTTTCGGTACATTTATTTCATTAATACCGCGCACTAGTTTTTTCTTTAAAAGTTTTTCTAAGCTGTTATAGTTAAGATGCCCATATCTGTTATGCCACTTCTCTGCAGAAAGTATATTTAATGACTCTTTACACTGCCCATTAAAAAGGAATAAATTTCTGTTTAACGCTGCTTGTAGTAAGACTTTCTGTCCATGCATAACCGTAGCACTACTTTTGTCGAAGCACACATCATTGCCGTAGCTGAGAGCTTGGCTTACCGAGAAGAAATTCATCGGTAACGACGGCACAAGCAGCACATTTTGGAGTTTTAAGGTGCACTGTTCTGTTTTTAAAAACACGGTCCCTTTGCCGGGTGAATGAAGAAAATTATTTCCCGCAATTGTTATTTTCTCATCATGTTCTTTAAAGGAATTAAACAAGCTCCTTTCACAACACATATGTGAAGTAGCACCACTATCAAGACACCACGTATATTTGCTATGTATTGATGAATTGTTGTTTGAGACCGAAAAAACAGAATAGGAAAGCTCAGCACCATCATTTTTTGTTTTGTTCTGCACTTTCGCCCTGCATTGAGCTGATCTGTGACCTTTTCTTCCGCATTTAAAACATTTTCCCGTGAATGATTTGTTAGTCTTTTCTTTATGTTTGTCCTTTTCGCGCTCACGTTCACTTGATTTTGTTTGCAAACCATAAACTGCATCGCGTTCATCGCTTTGTTCTCTGCGCGAGCTTTCTTCGACGAGCTTTACTTTGATAACTTCGAAATTCGGTAAAGCATCGCGAGTTTCGATCGCTACCACAAAATTGTCGAATGAAGAGGGTAAGCTTGAAAGCAAGAGAATTGATTTTAGCTCATCTCCGAGCTCTATACCCACTTCGTTGAGTTTATCTGTTATATCCGAAAACCCATTTAGATAAACCGACATGCTCTCACAGTCACTTTTTCTCAAATTTATGAGCTTTTTATAAAGTGACACTTTTCGGAGTGGTCCACTTGGCACGTGGATCTTATATAATTTGTCCCATGCCTGCTTAGACGTCTTACAGGCTTTAATATGAGTTAATTGTGATGGCTGCACATTTAAAATAATGCAAGCGAGTGCCTTTTCGTCCTTTAAGTCGAACTTATTTGACTCATCCTCGCTTTTAATATCTTTCACAATCTTGCCACTCACGTAACCCCATAATTCCATAGTGATCAACACACTACGCATCTGAACGCTCCAGATGTCGTAGTTTTCATTGTTCAACTTATCCAATTTGTCTATTTGGACGGTCGCACTCATTTTATCACTATTTTACTTGTGGGCTGGGCCCATAACCAAATGTTGGTATAAAAGTCCGAGAGCAGAAATAAAACGCGTGGTTTCACTATTGAAGTTTATTACAATACTTAAAGTAAGAACGGAAGTCAAAAGCAAATATATAAGAATAGGTAAATATCAAAAATAAAAGAGTTACAAAAGGAAATGTCAAGGCGTACAGTGGGATAATTCAACTTGTTTTTCAACAGACACCAAATTTATAGTAAAGTACGTGGACGATATTTTTGCTATAGTAAGACGAAACGACGTGGATACGATTTTAAAGACACTCAATCAATACCATCCCAAACTGCAATTCACAATGGAACCAGAAACTCATTCCCGCATCCCGTTCCTAGATGTCATGATCCACAGGAAAAATGACTCCATATTATTAGATTGGTACTCAAAGCCCACATCCTCCGGACGCCTAATAAAATTCTTGTCTGCGCAACCCTTCAAGTATAAAGTTAACACAGCGAAAAACCTAATACATAAAGTACTAACAATAAGCCACAAACAATTCAGAGACACAAATATAAATAAGATAAGCAACATTCTAAAAAGTAACAACTACCCGCAGCACCTAATACAGAGCCTACTTCAACATAAAATAATAGAAATAGACAACAAACACAGCCAAATACCGACATGTAAAACAACAAATGATACAAAGCGATATCACAGTGTCACATATGTACCAAAATTCCACCAAAAACTTGACCGCGAAATATACAACAAAAACCAAAACACAGTACTAACCTACAGATCAAATAGCACGCTGTCTTCGATTTTCACAAGAACAAAATCGCCAATTGACTCCCACCAACAAAGTAATGTAGTATTCGAAATAACATCCAAAGGGAGAGAAAACGAAGACTGCAATAAAGTATACATTGGCACAACAAAACGGGCACTGGGTGTACGCCTGGCAGAACACGAAGCTGATATTTGGGGTGTTCACAGTTCGTTCCAAATTGTGTCTGAAAATGTAGACGTCTACATTTTGAAACATCTTTAGCATCAAACTGTGAGCACCCCTTTCTATCAGTCGTCGCAAAATCGTCTCAAAACTTTGCTGGTGTTGCCAGACATTTCTTCTTTGCGTGCTTTTTTATATGTCACCTTTCGATTTTGTTTCTGAAAAATTGTAATTATTTAACTTAATTACCAATTCCTAATATTTGTTATTTCTTTTCCTTGATTTGTTTCTTTTCATCAGAAATTGCGCTCAAATTAAATGCAAATACAGAAAACGTGCCCAATAAATGAAAAAAATGCGATTAGTATTGCCATAATGCAACCCTGCTGCGAGGTTGCAAAATGTAGACGCGTAAAAAACATACCTTTGAGTGTGACAAAATGTAGACGGCGTCGTTTTCCAATTTTGTATGGGAAACAACAACAACACCACAGATTTTACGGTTAGAAAACGTCTTAAAATGTAGACGTCTACATTTTGAGACACTATTTGGAACGAACTGTGAACACCCCAATTAAGAAAAACAAAAACACCACCGCTTTAGCCCAACATGTGTTAGCCAGTGGTCATACAGCTGACTTGCCCAACGCGAGGATAGTGGATAGGGAAAAAAGAGAAAAAGCGAGGTATACCTTAGAAAGTTTACGAATTTTACAAAAAAGGGACAGAACAATAAACAAAAAAGAGGACACTGACGACATCGCGGCTGCATATTTATTATGTTTATAGTTAGTAATAATTTGACAATTGTACCACACAGAGTTGGTATGAATGCGCGTAATTTTAAGTTTTTGATGTTTTTAAAATAGTTTAATCGTTTCACATGTAAGTTTTATATACATATGTATTAATGTTCAAAAAAAAATGCCGTTATTAAAGGCTATGATTTCCCTCTATGTATTTTGTTAGACTTTTCATAAGTAAAAATATTTTTTGAATCTTACTTTCTTCATATGAATTATATCACATTTTTGATGTGTATACATCATTGGTTTCGGTAGGGGTAAAATTTGCGAAGCTGTAACGCATATCCCAGCACAAAATTTCGAAGGGCTTAGCATGTGTATTTCAGTATAAAATTTTTATTTTCATTAGAAGCACCCTGTGTTTGCTTGCCAAATGGTTGCATACATTTAGGCATATGCATAGTAAGAGGAAATGCGCTCCAATTGATTATTACTTGCGATTATTTAAACTCCGCACATGCATTTTGATATTCGTAGATGGTTAAGTTGTCTATTTGGATAAAAAAGCAAGACGAAAATTTAAAAAAATACTGAAATCATTTAAAAAAGCATCGGGTAAAATCCTGCAACATGAACTGCATTTACATGAACCAAAGATTATATCCCGAAAAAAAAACTAAATTTAAAAAACTAAAGCTCAAAAACAATAACTGATATTTCAACGCCAACAAATGTTAAAGTAAACAAAAATTGACCCTAGTAAGGAAAATAGGTTTGTAAAGGTATTTTTAATAAAATATTCAGTTAAAATATATTTAAATGGCATATGTGTTGCAGAAAAAAGTGACCACGGTGGCACAGAGAAGAAGTTTAACTTTACCTCGAGTTGTGTGAATAACAAGCACAACCAATTTGACAAGCACAACGAGCTTTGATTAGATTATATTTATATATAAACGTACTTTTATGCTTTGCCGTTCGCATATATTTACACATCAAATTTCATGAGTACCTAGTACTCACGCTTTTTTTTGTTTAATTCAACAAAACAGATTTAGAGCATTTAAGCAAAAACAACATTTGCCTGTATTTTGTTATTGTTTCTGGTAACGAAGGTGTCAAAAACTGTTCTGATTTTTTTCTTCTACATCAAAGCGTGCCAGGTGAAATACAAAAAAGATAAAAAATTTAAATTGAAAAAATGGAAATTGAAAAAATGGAAATTGTTGCAAAATGGAAATTGTTGTTCTTAATAAACCGGTTTGCTTCTCGAAGCATTGATCCATCCTGTGCCAGTCAGCGGTTGTGCTGCGGAGTTGGGCGAGCGTTCCAAAAGCTGCTATTCAATCGCTGGTTTTGATGGAGAAGGGTTTCACATGCAAATAGATTTTAAATATTTAAAATTTTTGTGAGATGAAATTAAAAATATTTGACATTTTCGAGAACAAATAATTTGAAACACAGTAAACCAGCCATTGACAATATGCTTATTTGAAAATTAATACATGAAATATTGTGCATGTGTAGGATTTTTTGTCATTAACCCATAGGCAACGGCTGGTGCAAAAGGACCCACAAATGTTTGTGGATATATTCGAAATGTAAATTTAAACAGCAAAATCATAAAAAAATAATAAAACAAAAGTATTTTTAATTACTACATGGGAGGTGGCGTGGCTATTGACAGATTTCGCCAAAATTTAATACTAACCTAAATTATACCAAAGGCCACTTTGGCACCGACTTTCGTTAAAATATCTAAATTTTCTTCGAGTTAGCGTGTTTACAAACAGACACGGCTGAACCAAATCTTCTCGTCATCGATAATCGATGGGACCATTTTCCACAAAGTCAGCCCTTATTCATTCAATTATTCACTCAAAGTTGTGTTCTGAACGCGGTATTTAGGAACTACATCCGGTCACAATCGCTAACGCTTCACTCCTGATTTTCTTGTAATTTTATTTTTCCCGTTATTTTATTTAATGTCACTTGAAAATATTTTTCACTATAAGAAAATATTAAATTTGATTTCATTTGGGTTAACGAAAACGACAACTGTAAAAAAATATCAACCAATACATTCAAACAAATTGTCAAATAAGCATATTTACATTTTTTCCCTGCAAGCCATGGCTGAGCAGTTTCCTCTCAAATTCGACAGATTTACACACACCTTCGCAACTTTTTAGCTATCACACGCACACATTTACAAATTTGGTATTCGAATTCTGAAAAATGTTTCATTTGCTAGAGCGGAATTCCTACTTTTATAGGAATTGTGTGCGTTAAGAAAAATTACAGTTTTTATGACAGTAGGCTTTGACGAAAAATGTCACATTTGATACAAATTTTAGAGTATAAATATTTTTTTATAATTTTACAGACATTTCAAATCTCATTTTATGTTCCCGTTGCCGTTGCCGTTGACTTTGCATAAATATTTTTAAGGTATGTACATTAGGGTGGTCCAAAAAGTAAAGTCGGAAATTTAATGCTCTCTTCCCCTAGGATTGTTCTATACCGAAAAAAAGTATACCCCTGTTTTTTTATTTTAAAATCAAAATATATTTAGAGGTCGCTCAAAGCGCTCAAAGTCTCCCATGTATTTTGTATGGGGGAAAAAAGACTTTTCGTAGAAATGGCATAGAATCAATGGAAATCAAAATTTTGCAATCTGAAAGCTCTGCTTCTCTTCAGAAGACCTCAGAGAATAATGCCCAATTGTTTATTTAAACATTTTTTTATTTTAACTATTTTTTAAGGGTCTCCGAAATATCATAAAAAAAATCAAATATACAAACAGAAATATACAAAAGAAAAAA
>NW_023465660.1:0-8449 GCF_013731165.1 Rhagoletis pomonella | reverse complement strand
CGGAAGTTGCATTTCGTGCTACCCAATATAGTGTTTTGTGAGTTTGCGTCACAACCCACTATTAGGCCCTTATCATTTGACTGGGCGTACTGCACGATGTCCATAATCTCCCTCGAAGGAGGGGGGGGGGGGACTAAAGAATCGTATGGCAGGTAAGCGGATACTACGATGGCCTCGGCGGGTTTCCCGTCCGTACAGTACCAAATTTTTATCGCAACGACATCTTGGGAGCAAAACTATCTAAGCATCGTGCATTCGACCGAACGCGGCACTATAATGCATGCGCGCGGCCTTTCTGTCCCTCTAAATTGAAGGACGTTACCCCAGGAAGTCCCTCCAAGTCCACAGATATGCCAGCGGTACACCCATGGTTCCTGAATTAGGATTATTTGGGGATTTGTACGCGGTTTTGCATGTCTACTGCTAATTGCAAAGTTAAATAACGATTGGTAATGAAAGGTACTACCCCCTCACATCCTTCTTGGAAAGAACGCAGTAAGTATAGTACTACCCTTCAGGTACCTGCAAGGTTTATCAAAAATAAGAAACGAGCATCGTTAAAGGGGTAGAAAATATACAGCAGCTATTATTCCTTTATCTAGATTTGACCCATATTGGCCTATGTGTAGCCGGCGCACTACCACTCGATAGGGTCGATCCTTCGCCCGAGAAACATCCAAAAAATGTTGTGTTTTCAACAGGCAATGGCCAACCTGCGAGTGTATTTCTGCCATGAAAAAAACTGCTCATTCAAACCATTTGTCATTCAGAGGCGGCGTTATGTGAATAAGCAAAAGCTAAGCTCTTAGCAAAATCGTAAGCCCCAAATATTTATTTATTTTTTTATACTATGATGCATTCTCTAAGTATTTCAGCCTAACCGAGACTCTGTACTTAGTATGAAGAAAATATTATGAGCTAGTTTCCTCCAAATAGAAGGGGATGCCTCTATTCTACAAATGCTATTTCTTCAACGTAGAGAGGAAATTCACCTGGCTAGATGATGGTGCCATCAGTCAGTGGGGTAACCATGCTGAGTGAAATCAAAATGTGCGTAAATGTGTACATATAAAATATTCCTTTAACAAAGCCCTCGCTACGTGCCTCTACATATTGAGCCGTATGCATAAAAACTAAGCAAAAGTTTTTTCTTAAAATTTCATAACTTGCACTTAAATTTATTTGAACAAATGGACTTTTAAGAAAAAACGTTCTCTTAGGTTTTATGCATACGGCCCATTATCTACCAACAAACCGCAAACACTTCCATAGCAATGCATAAGTCGTCGAGCAACAATGAGTATGTTGAACAAGCAAATCTCACAAAACCAATCGAAACAGGAGCAACGCAATGCCATCGAAGCTGCTGCGACAAAGGAAACGATTGTGGAATTGTTGTCGTGCTTCACTTTATTGTAGTTTTTCCAACGCTGCCGCTGAATATAAACGACATACCTGCCGGATGCCAACTTGATTTTGCCACCTTCGAACCCGTCGCCGCAGTCTCGACTATACTTACGTACGAGTACATATTCACCTTATTATTAACTACGTTTCTTGATCCTCAGGGAAAATGTTATACCAACAAGAAAATGAGCGAATGACACTGCGCTGGGAAATAAAAAAATAGCAATTGTAAAGAGATTAAGGGGGGAAACAAATTATATGCAACAGAAAAACTCTGAACTTACTAAGCGATTGGGCGTGGGACTAAGCAGCGAAAGAAGAAGAATGTTTGCGCGAGCAAATATATTTTCGTAATTGACGAGCCGGCTTATAGAAAATATTGTTTAACATAATAAGTAGATTGAATATGGCACAGAGCATCATTTGGCTGACCAATTTGATTTGTGGCAACGCTTTGTGAGTGACATAAACTCATTAAATGGTTTCAGCGTCTACAACCTTCTAGTAATCAACTCTGCAGTGCGAGCTATTGCAAGTCAAATAAGCGGTGGAAAGACACTTATACATACATATCGCACACCGTCTTCAAAAGAGTCATAACTCCTAATTCGGCATTTTTGAGATTATGCACTAAAAATGTGCACAGAGCTTTTATTTACTTCAAAGTAAAAGCTGGAGCAAGTTTTTGTTATAATTTGTTAAAAGAAACCCTAAGGTAAAGTCGACCTTGCCCATATGATTATCATGTGCTAAGAAATAGTTTTTCGCATTTTCTGAAAAACGTATTATTTTGAATTGTGACTCTTTTGAAGACGGTGTGCGATATGTGCACTTATTTGCATTTAACGACCTGGGCCACCAATTAAGTTCTGCTGTGGCAGGCAAACATACGGACAAAATTGTCTTTCCCAAGAGAAAGCCTTACTGCAAGAATACAAAAAAAAAATCATGGTTTTGACTCTGCACTGCATTGACAATGAAATGAAAAGCTGAGTGTTTATGTGAGTTTTTAGGGATTTATTACTTTCCACTTTGATCCTTGGCTAATTTTCATTGTAATGGATGTGCCAGGAATTTATAAATTTAAAGTTTAGGTGGGACATCTTACCAGCGAGGTAACGCAAGTACAACTGATAAATGTTTAACGCATGTATAAACCATGATATAATTTAATTTAATAATGGGAAACAAAGCGGGGGTTCTTCTTAGATTTTTATAGTTATGCTATCGGCAGTATTTAATATTACTAAACTGACAATGAAAAGTTCAGAACAATTGTTTTTAAACCCTCTGCATATATCATCTTTGAAACTCGAATATTTTAGTTCTAAGATTCATACCATCTTTGACGATTTTTACTTTTCTTACCTTCCACCGGTAGCTGCAAAAATTTTAAATTATTTAAGTTGCGATATTAGGAAGGATATGACAAAAAGAAGCAAACCCGAACTTTTACAGATTCGCTTTATCAGGCCTATTGAGAATTTTACTTTCCTTGAGTATTTAAACTCGACCTTTTTTATAGCTTTCTGCTTTTTGGTGTAATTTCGAAAATTCAAAATAAGTGTGAGAATATGGATTATAATTTTTTTAATTAAAAATCTCTGTCATCCAGAATACATTATTAAAATGATAAGGTATCTGATAGCTTGATATATTACCGTTCTGACAAACTTCAGTCTTGTAATTAGAGCAAGAAATAGTGAGCTTATAAAGAATTTTGTTGACCCAACTTGACTGTTTTATCGATATATTTATGTAAAGTTAATTTCTGTCAGTTGTGCAAAATATGACGGCAATCATCTAAGCTCCAGATGCGCGTAAGTAGTGTACGGATACAGGATAGTCCAGGGTAAGAACCAACCCTCTAAGGCTTTCCTGGAGGAGAGCTTAGCAAGAACTGATAACGTTACGGAGGATTTGGGGGTCAACATAACCGTGCCAAACACACACCCACGAAGCCCAGAGCTCGCATTTGGGCACACTACTTAAGTGTATTCTATTTGCCGATCCAACTGCGGACTATAAATAGAAACTGGGTCTGATGGTTTTTCAAACAAACCTCCAGCACTATAAACTGGCTGAGCTCGATGGAGAAATGTGATAAGGAGATGTGGTGACCACTGCAATCAAGAATGATAGAATACAAGATTGCGCCAATCGAGCTGAGAGCAACTGACCGTGACGTCAAAATATACCAGAATGAGAGGGCAAGACGAACTCGACAAGAAAAAGAAGAAGCATCGAACAAAAGGCAGTATTGCCAAGTCTTGAATTTGAAAAAGCACAAAATTTTTATTGGTGTATTTTATGGACTTTATATGAATACATACTTTTATTGTAAGGATGCCGATTCAAATTAATAAAAATCAATGTTTCTTGCACAACGGTCGATTACTTCAGGCATGATTGAAGGTGCTGCACATATTTCGTTGTCGCTTATGATTGTCACTGTGCTATGATTTTGTTTAAATTTTTGTAAAATTGCTTAGCACACTAACGATTGCTATAAATTTTGCTTCAATTTTTTTAAGATTTTCTAATTTGAAGTCTTCAAACTAAAAACAAAAGCACCAAAAACGCCCCAAGCACAAAACTCAAAAATTTTCGCGTTTTGAATACCCACTAAATTTAGTGCGAAAAGCATCAAGTTGGTAACAGTGAATGTAAACAAAAGTGTATTATAACGTCAGCGATTGGGTGGATGCTGTCAAATCGACGAAGAGAGGGTTAGCGGTCCGCGAATGGCGCGACCTTTATTTTCTGGATCGTGCACTGAAATAGCAGCTACAGCTTCTACCGTAAGAGGTTCTTTGGCTCTTTTAGTAATTACGCGTACACAGACTTTTATCCCCAGCTAGTAGCATTACGCCGCACAGTGTGAGATTTGGTCAATCTAGGACAACAAAATGAAAAAAATGTGTTTGAAAATCGATCATATTTCGTAATTTGCTAGAAAATACCCCAATTTTCGCGAAAATAAGCTAACAAATAGAACAAAAGAAATGTCATTGGCATGATAATAGCTATCAAACGCGTGCTATTGAACAGCATGCCAAATCACGACTTAAATTATTTTATAATCAGCTAAAAGGTAAGACAAATTTCAAAATTCTTGAATCTTGAAATCATTTGTTGAGTTGACGTAACTTAACTCTTTTCTCAGTGTAGTTCGACTATGACAAAGCATGCAGGATGAGCGAACATACGTATAAAACATACTCAGAAAATAAAATCTTGGTCATTATTTGCCCAAAGGAATCTTTTTTCAACTTAAGTGATATATTGCACGTAGAGCTCTATGAAATTTGCTTGAGTAAGATATAGGGATGTTATTTCTTTCGATTTTTACGATCCCGGAGTTTTGGTATGTCGTTGGTTCAATCCCGGGATCAGTCCCGGGATTAGGTATTAATTATTTTTCAGCAAATTAACATGAAAAAATTGCATCAATATGGTTTGAGAAGCTCTCATACCATATAATAAATAATAAGTAAATGAGTTTGGAACGTACTTTTTTATTTAAAGTGAAAATTATTTCATAAGTAACAAAACGAAAGACAGTAATTAAATTTATATGCATTTAATAATACTTAACGTGTAAAAGTCTACCTCATATTACATATAATTAACTGCATATAAATGGGCATTGCTCTGACGTCAGAATTTTTTTAAAAAGACTTTAAAATTTCAAAGATGTGATTAATTCCAAAATTTATTTAAAAAATTCAATGCAATGTAAAACAAAAATATGGGTATCAAAAGAAATAATTTTTTTGGGTTCATAAGGAAAAAAAAAGGAATTGAGAATGCCCCTTTAATCTCTTAAATTTTTTAAGCTAATAAAGTTAGTCCTTAACATATGATTTTTTTAAAAATAAGAATTGCAAAATTTCCAGGATATTCAAGGATTTTACTATATTTCGCCCTTGGTTTGGCGAATATAATATTTTTTTGTGTTCAAATTTCAAAATTGCCTGTCGCAAGGTATTATATAAAAAAATTTTCAATATTAAATAAACAAAAGAAATATAGCCAAAACTTGTTCAACATAAAGCGTTTCTATTATTGCCACTAGTGTAAATTACAATTTACTTGCATCGAATCCCGGGATTTTCGGGACTTAGAAAAGGCGAGATCCAGGGACTAACAATTCTAGTGGGATAATAGTGATTTAAGATATATCAACTTGAAAATGGGTGTGCGTGCTAAGAAAAACATAGGTTTCAACATGGCTATGGGACTTGTTTCGGACTCACTCAGTCCATACAGGTGATATGTGCTTTTCTTTTCGGAGATGATAGGGGAGGTCTAGGCGAATAAAAAATTGTATGGAAGGTGGGATCTAAAATGCAGCCCTGGGGAGTTATAGGTTTAAAAAAGTGATCGGTAATGATTCTAGAAAAAAACTATCACGGCTAAACGAAAACCCCTAATGGAAACTACCTGTAGAGCTTTTTTAGCTATTTGTATCAGCTTTTTATTTTATAAAAAAAATTTGGGGTGGATTTTAAGTTTTTAGGAATATCTGGGCATTTCAAGAACTTTTCTTGAAATTTTGACCCTTGTTTTACTTTTGGCGGCTATTTTTGTATAAATAAGGTCTTATTAACCTATATTTTTTTATTTTTTCTTTCAAAACCGTCATGAAGTTTCCTTCAAATTTTCCAGCATATGTCATAGAAATTTGTTGGTTTTACTCCGGAAAAAATTTACTCCACTTAGTCTTTTTAGGCATACCTCGGAACTAGTCCCCTTTGACACTAGTTGGAACTAGTTATTCATAACCCTATTGAAGCTTAGGTTCTTTTTAAAAATCAAGCCAAATTTCAAGCCGATATCTCTAAACCTTTAGCGAAAATTGAATTTTGACGTCCTAGATTGGCAAAATCTCACACTGCGTGCCGCCAAAATTGCTGTAAATCTGTAAAATTGATGACTGGACACTAGATATGATTCTTTACTTGTGAAAACCTCCCAATACCTGAGGACGATTCTAACTATACCCAGAAAAATCTTTTAGAAACTTAAAACTAGGGAAGACAAAAGAGTGCACAAAAAATTTTATTATATGATCATTTAAATGACTCCAAAATATTCAAAATATGCTTGATATAAACCCCAAAAATGTATAAATTTTCCTACGATTTTTTTTTTCGATTGTCGCATAAAAAGATATTGTTTATACTTATACTAGCAGACCCGGCGACCTTCGTCCCGCCCAAAATTTTTATATATTTTATTGAAACTTTTTGGTCCAACATTTTTACCAACAATTCACGTTTACGATTTTCATTGGCACATTCGTCTGCTAAGATTATGGTTTGGTGGTCATTTGCCGCTTTAAATAACCTAATAAATATCCGTGAAGAAGTTCTTGAAATTCTCCAGTTGTGCGGCATTTCATAGCACGGTTATTCGCAAAGCGAAATAAATTTTTTCCTATTCACTCCCTGGCGGCAACAATGACCCGGTTCAATAGTGAATGTCCTAGAAGCTTTACAGTATAGTAGGTGGCAATTTCAAAATGGGTGCGAATTATTGTTCTACAGAAATGCAGTATACATATACTTATTTCAGACGAAAGTTTGAACGCATAATAGTATTGGAAAATCACATCCATTGGGCCAATTGCAACGCAGGAGCATTCGATATACTCAATGCTGCAACAGGTCAATTTAATCTGACCTTCACGGCCCCTTTTCTCACTTGGCTATTTTTAGTAATAGCTCGACTTGAGCACCACTTGGCAGCACGATTTTGCAATAGTATTGCATACATATTTAAAACATTAGCCAAATCTGATCATAAATAAGATTTTTAGTAATAACTCAACTACAGCGCCAACTGTCGGCTTAAATTGTGACACTAAACCATCCAGAGACCCACTCAAACACACAAAAAGTTTCGTTAAAATCCGCACAACCATTTAGGATGATTTCACTCACCAACACACCTACAAAAGAATTAAGAAATACATTCAAAGATAGCTAAAGGTCGGTACGTTTGTAGGCCTCACACCCTCTTTTCAAATAGCCCAAATTTTCTCCATGAGTATGGGCTTGATTTCAACTACATACATATCTGAATACTTTCAGAGATATGCAGTATAAAAATTCGATTTATTGCGATTGATTTCGTTTATCTCCATACCAAGTTCCAGAACTCTACCATGCACACTTTCAGAGATATGTAGCATGAGAAATTCGGTTTGTATGGGAAGTGCCACGCCCCTTTACATATAGATTTTTGTTTAGCCTAAAACCCCCCTTGGGACACGTGCGGCAGGTGGCAGTTTCAAAAAAATCGGTTCAGCCGCTCTCGAGCCTTGCGAAAACTAAAACACGGCTGTCAAAATGTATATTAGCTGAGATATATTATATATTATAATTATATTTTGACAATATCCGTTGTTTCTGATTGGCGTAAAAAAATCTTGCCAAGTGACGAATTCGCCCCTTGATATGGTCGTTGCTCAAAGCTATTTATATTCGAAATTGCATTAAAATTGGAAAACAGGAATCTATAAGCTTATCCAGGTAAAAAGCTACCTAAGTACCGAATTATAAGCAAATCGGACCATAAATATGATTTCTTCGAATAGATCGGTCCCTGGTTCAATTCTCGAAAAAAATGGATCAATTCTCGAAAAAAATGGATCAAGCTACCTACGTACCCAATTTTAAGAAAATCGGACCGTAAATAAAATTTTTTCAAATAGATCGGTCCCTGGTCCACTTCTCGGAAAAAATGGATCATATATGCTAAAAAGCTACCTACGTACCGGATTTTAAGCAAATCGGACCATAATAAGATTGTTTCGAATAGATCGGTCCCTGGTTCACTTCTCGAAAAAAATGGATCATATATGCTAAAAAGCTACCTACGTACCGAATTTTAAGCAAATCGGACCGTAAATACAATTTTTTTAAATAGATCGGTCCCTGGTCCACTTCTCGGAAAAAATGGATCATATATGCTGAAAAGCTACCTACGTACCGAATTTTAAGCAAATCGGACCATAATAAGATTGTTTCGAATA
>NW_023465659.1:0-8449 GCF_013731165.1 Rhagoletis pomonella | reverse complement strand
TTTTTGACTTGCAGGCAAACTGAATGCGTCCTAACCTAACATACACCCTTATTCTAGAACCCGAATTTTCGTAATTCGCAATTCGTAGCTACGTTACGATAAACGAAAAATCGGCATGCTGTAATCCTTGTGGAAAAATGTGCAGCGTTGCCAGTTATCAGTTATTTTTCGAAGTCAGCTGTATGAAGGAAAACAAAGTGAAAAGGAATTAAAGAAACACCTATCATATGCTAGTTTATTGTAAAATTTGTTGATTTTACATATTTTGAGGAAAATTATGCATCAGAATCATTTGCAATTATAGCAGCGAAGTAAGAGCGCGCTGGGGCAATGGATTTACAAATGTATTCGGAGCTGTCGGGCATAGTAACCATGGACGCATCTACAACACATATGTCAGCTTCTGGTTGAATTGTTGAGCCACAAGCTATAATTTTTTATGCCTGAAGAACTGGTTCTCAATCCAGTTATAACAGCTTCTTCCAAGCCATTGAAAATATGATTTTGTTAGTATCACCATCTGGTTGCACTTGCTTCTGCCTTTGGCCGCGCCTAGGGATTATAAGCCTTACTAATGAGAATTCTCCTTTCT
This sequence comes from Rhagoletis pomonella, assembly GCF_013731165.1. Taxonomy (NCBI): domain Eukaryota; kingdom Metazoa; phylum Arthropoda; class Insecta; order Diptera; family Tephritidae; genus Rhagoletis; species Rhagoletis pomonella. The sequence goes on along the minus strand of NW_023465659.1, from coordinate 7,857 downwards.
GTGTTGCCGAAGAAGAGGGCGGAAGCCCCTCTTCTACTGTGAAAGGTATACAACATTTATTGTGCATATTACTCCGGCTACGACGTACGCTGTATCTTGGCGCAGAACCCACATCAAAATTTACAAAAAAAGAGCATGGTTCAAACCGAATTTATTAATAACTAGAGCTCGGAAATTTGAAACCTTTGTCTTAAATGATAGTTTAATCCTTTGACCACACGTGCATGTTAAAGTTTCTAGATTTTGGTAATGCGTTTGGATGCAACAACCCAAAATCATTGTACATATAACCAAACCCAAAGAAAAAAAAAAACAAATTTATCTGTTTAAAAGCACAACACTAATATTTCCTGCAAACACATCGATTTACATTTTTTGCTTAATTTTTATCTCGCTTCCGACACAGAATTGTTTTCGTACAAAATTACGCAAAAAAGCTGTCAATTTCTTGCTGGTTCGTTTTTAGGCATGCCATTGTTACGAATTTCGAAAGTTCGAAGATACGATTCGGATTGAAGCATACCTTTTCTACGATTCGTAGCAAAATCCGAATACGAAAGAGTTGCAGAATAGGGGTGGTAGTTTAAGGTTGGAATCACACTATTGCCGCAAATACACCAATCTGGCACATTTTTATTGTGCTAAATTGGCGCCCAACAAAGAAATTGTCCCAATCAAATTCTGTTCAGTCACACCTCATTTCATACAATTGTGGTTGCGCTCCGGCATTAAGAGCTAAAAATCAAAATATATAAATCCCGGATTTATTTTCAAGAGAAGCCTTTTTATTTTTAGAGTGGTTGTAGGTTTGAGGTATTCATTATCCTAGTTTCTACGTGAGGCGCCTGACTGTGGTAATGGGTACGCTAGACATGGCATCAATTTTAGTCTGCGCTTCCTCACCCCATGTCGGAATGCCCCTTAAGGCGGATTCACCGTTCGTGTCCGGACACTTTTTGTTAGTAATTTTACGCGTTCCTTTCCCACTTTGTCTCACTGAGAGCGCAACAAAAATGTGCTGAACACTCTTTGTTCGAATCAAATTGATTTTGATTTTCTGTCCGAACGACTTGATGATTCGGGTTGCCGCGTTCTCCTTTATATGCGTTTGCAGAGAATTGCATGTGTTATTTGTCCTAAAAATCGTATGTAGGCAACAATATCATCAGCTGTTTGCTTCAGAACAAAATAAAATGTGTCGAACTCAACGGGGAACCGTACTTCAGCACCCTCTCCGGCACAAATCTTTTGAGAGCAAATAAAAAAGTTGTCCGGACACCAACGGTGAACCCGCCTTTACTACACCATATGTTTCTATTGTGTTTTTGGTACGAAGACTGATATCAATAGGTTTTATTTTTCGTCAAGAACAAAGTTGTTAGGTTTTAATTTTATTAAAATAAGGTTTCAGACGTTTACATTGTTTTAATAAGTTGGCGGGATACATAGGAATATCAGTCTTTCGAGTTTGTATGACCATTTTTTTTTTACCGATGTTTTTGTAACAGCATACAAAACACTTTGGGGAATTAGCTATAGTATAGGTCCTTGACCAGAATATATAAATATGGGCCCTTTCAGTTACGTAGACCCGACTGTCGTTGGTCACCATAGTTGTTGTTTTAACAGCATACAAATTCCCCAAAGAGTTTTTGAGGAGTGATGCTGGATTGACAGTCCTTGGTCAGTTACAATTCTGGGTCGTTCCGGTTACGTATACCCGACTGTCGTGGGAACGTGTTGCCTTACACTTAGTAAAGATGTGAGCTCGCCAGGTTAATCTTCTATCAAAGTGCATTCCAAGATATGTAGTTTCATTGTTTTATGGTATGTTAACATCGTTCAGTTGGACGGGTGGGCAGGTGCCTTTGTTGAGTGTGAAAGTTAATTGGACTGATTTAGTGCTATTAGATCTTATCCGCTATTATTTGAGCCAATCATCAAAAGTATTGAGAGCATTTTGAAATTTATGTGAAGCCGTACAAGGGGAAATGTCTTCCGATAAAATAGCAGTGCTATCAGCAAAAGTGCCAATTAATTGTGACGCCATCAGCAATAGGCAAATCGTACTTGTATAGGAGATATAATATTGGACCCATTGCGCTGCCATGTGGCACCCTAGCTAAGATTTCATGTAGTTCAGACTGTTCTACGCCTTATTTAATAAAGATGTAGCGCTCTTTCAAATAGTACTAAATAAATACATATCGTCGTCTCAGAAAACGGATGTCGAATGTTACAAAACACGGTTTTGAGAAAATTGACTTTGAAGTTTAAGGTCGAATTAATCCGAAACTGTACGGTAGATTTTTGTAACTTTTGAAGGAGACGTAGTTGGTGTTATTAGTTTTGATTTCCCATATTTTTACATTTAATATCTCTTAACGTTAATGAGAAAATTTACTTTTCATTCCGTATACATTTGTCGTAAGTAGCGTTTACTCACCACTTTGTTTTGTCCACAGAACATACGACAATAGTAAAGTATCTATTTCAACGACGATGGTATAATTTGATGAAAAAAAAACAGACATATTTATTAAATAATGATTACTTATTAGAAAAAACATAACAAAAACATAATCATGTATTTAATAAAAAAAAAATCTGTACATCTCTTATGCTATAAATATGTTACGAACATACGTTTTCTTTATATAAAAACAAAAAACAATACTTAAATTCAGTCTTTTGTACATTTTTATCTCTTTCATTTCATTGGAGACTCAGTGCAAGCTAAAATTTAAAAATTTAAAATTTTAAAATTAGTTACTTAGTTCAATTTCCTATTTTAATTGTATCGTTATAGTAGAGGACCATCCAATTGTCGTAAGTTCAAAGTTTTGCGATACATACGACAAATGTTTTATGATTAAAAAAAGATTACATTTGTATGGGAATTTGTCGTATGTGCCACATACGACAAACGTTTTATGATTAAAAAAAGGTACGTTTGTATGGGAATTTGTCGTATGTGACGCATTTTCAGCACATACAACAAAAGGCATACCCAATCATTAATATTATGTAACATACGACAAAATGCGCACGAAATATCTCAAAAACTAATGGAGATATTAAAAAATGGATTGCAGAAATCGAAAGAGCATGTCCAACTTAGTAAATCTGCATCAAAATCCCAAAACCGTGATTTTGCGCATTCGTCATCCGTTTTCTGTGGCGACGATATATAGTAGTTGGTAGGGAGCGTAGTTTTTTATTGTCTGATATAAAATTATCATTATTATTATTTGTGCGTGGGCATTTTTTATCTTGATAAAAAATTTAATCACTTAAAAAATCTAGAAAATATGTTATTTCACATCCATATACATAATAACCAATACGCCGCCACAAAGTTATCGCGCAAATTAGAATGTAGCTGTGAAAGTACCAAATTGCTGGCAATATTTATCAAGACAAAAGCTTTGATAATTATTGCTTGCCAAGAGTAATATGCGGTCTCCATTGGCAAAATTTTGCCTGATAACATTACCAAGATGAAAACGTTTGCCTGTGGAGACAGCAAGTAAAGTAGCCCATCGTGCCAAACGCAAGCAGCAGTGCTGTATTTCTTTTGGTCAAATGGTGACTGAATTTTATCGACAAGCCTATGTTCGTTGTGCTGTTCCCACTTCTCAATCTAAATTGGTGATTCGGAATAAGCTTCGTCTTCTCGATAAGTGGAAGTAATCTTTTAAGAAAAAGCACTTCCAGGAGTTTGGAGACTAAGGGTAGTACGCTAATAGGTCATTTTAACTTGTTTGACTTTCCATTGAGGAGGTATAAAACCGATGTACAGAACCGCGTTGAACAAGGATATCAGAAACTTGATGCCTGTCGGGGGGTAATTGTTTTAATTGGCCAACCATTACGTCGTAGCCAGGCGCATTTTTGGGTTTTAGCTTTTTAATGGATGTTCGTGTAATTTGAGCGTTACGCTCGTTGCCTAAAATCTCTTTAAGTTCTTGAGTGAGTTTATTTACCCTTTTTAACCGACTTCCAAAACAGGAGGAGGTTATCAGTTCGTCGGAATATTTTTTTTTTTTTTTTTTATGTATGTTACCGCATAACTTTGGACCACGTCAACCGATTTCGATAATTCTTTTTGCATCGGAAAGGTAGTGTCTCAGAGGTGGTCCCATACTAATCTGGTTAAGATCCGATCAGCGGATCATGAGATATATATATATATATATTTTTTTATATGGGAGTTGAAGTCGGTTTTTTTTTTGCTAAAAATTACTAGTCTTGAGTCTTGTGGATTACGAGTGTACTACCACCATTGGGGTAAGAATTTTATTGTGTAGGGGTTCGGACTAGTTCCAGCTTGTTGCAGACAGTTGTTAAAGTGTTCAACTGCTTCAGTTATACCCTCATTAGTTTAAGAGCTAGTACTTTCAAGTCAAGAGTAGAAGAAACTATGCTTCGAAAAGTGTTCCAATCTTTTGCGTTTGTGTAGCTGCCAATGTGCGGATTTGTTGAGAAAATTGTTATCGAGTGAAACAAGTAAGAGTATGGATGAAACGGTACGAGTAAATACAGGTACTTCGATACTTTTCGGTCGATACTTTTTAACCAAGTACTGAGTAGGTATCGAAAAAACAAATAGTCGTATCGATACCGATACCACGGCAGATTTGGCTTTGTCAATTTTTCCTCCACCGTTATTCCGGATATGAAGCGCCTTGTTCTTTATGGCTGCTTTATTGCCAGCGAAAACCGCGATAATGCGACAAAGTTGATATAGTGCAAAGAATACACGCTCCAATTGCTTCACCAATTATGAAAAAAACTTAACTAAGAAGAAAAAGAGTAGGCTACAAAGAGTTGATTAAAAATATTTTTGGAACTAACTGAAATATTCCACAATTTTAGTCTTGAGAAAAGTAGATGTCAAATAGAAAAATTATTCTACTTCGCGGTATCTAGGTACTAGAAAATCTCTTATATTTTGAATATTTTTAAGAATTTCCTTTAGTAAAATTTCATCCGTATAATTTTGTGTCTATACCCTTCACACTTACAGTTTTATTTGGAATTTAACAAGGTGAATTAATAAGGAAACTTCTTTGGCTCTAAATTTTTCTACATTACATTTCCACTGCACTGAAATCTTTGGAAAAACTTCTACTCCTCGGAAGTACAACAAAGAAGGACTTTTGCTCAGAAATATTTTATACTTTCTTTCTACTTCCAATTAAAAGTATCGATACCTGCACGGTATCAATTCATCCCTTAAAGTATGTTGACATATAAATATAATCTCAATCAGAGCTCGTTTTATCCACCCCCAATTTGTTGTGCTTGTTATTCTCACATCTCAATGAGGGTTTTTTTTTCTCTGTGCCACCATGATCACTTTTTCTGTAATATTAAACAATTTAAATATATTTAAACTTAATATTTTATTTTATTTCTCCTCTTCTCAAGAACAACCGATAAAACTAGGTTGAGATTACTTTATAATTACAGACTAACGAGGAACGAATTTTGTATGGCTAACCTCTATTTCTAATTACAGATTAGGGAGTTCAGCTCGAAAATGAGGATAATCTACTTATGTATATGTAAACCTTGTATAGGTACGGGCGAATGGTCAGAGGACAATTCAAAGCTCATTAACTAAATTCCTGGAAATCTAATACATAGCTCTTACTTCTAGAATCTAGAGTGAGGAGTTCAAAAAAATTTAAGAGCTGAGGCATTTCATGCCACCGCGGCCACCGCTGTGCGCGACCTCTCAGGATTTGGATGAAAGTTGATGAGATTGAAGGTCTAGGTGACTTTATGAATCAAAAAAGTAAAATAATTATATGAGTTGATTTCTGGAGCTTTAGGCCGGTTAAATAAAAAGCAAAGCAAAGTTTTCTTTTATCCTCCTACGCGTTTCGGCGTCTTTTCCGCCTTCATCAGGGAGTCAGTCTGTTTATTTGAAACAAAGCATAAAAACACAAACAATTGGGCTTAAAAACACAATTAATAATATGCGTACATACATACATATAACATAGTTAACAAACTACATATATACATATATAAAAACCACAGCACTTACATTTAAATTAATAAGAACAAAATAAACAAAACATCACAATAATCGCTTCACTAGCAATTACTTCTGCATCACCGTCCATCTGTTTTCCTATTGCACGTTATTGCTGTCCTGTATGCGCAATTTATGCTATCGACATCTTCTTTGAAATTCTATGCGTCTTGTATTTTTTTGTTCTTGTATATGCAGGCCTTCTAATGTTAGTCTTGTTCGCACTCTCTTCTCTATATCTAATATTTTGGTGTTGTCGAAATCAGCCGTATGTCTGCTGTTTGTCAAGTATTGGGCTAGCGCTGTAGTTGATGATGATTTTTGTCTGCATTTTGTTGTTGCTATCAGTCTGTCTAGAGTTTTGTTTGGGTATCCGTTCTTTAGCAATATGTTTTTAATTTTACTGTTGTTATCTTTTCTGAACGCCTGGTCGGTCAACGCGCAGATCTTGTTTATAAGGTTCATAGCTGTGTTTTTCTTTTATGCCCAGGGATGCTTAGAATGATAACTTATCATTCTGGAAGATGCTATTGCTTTTGCATACCAATTCGTTACAATTTTATTGTTTACCATATGAATTTTCAGGTCTAGGAAGGCTAACTTTTTCTTGTTTTCAAGTTCAGTGGTGAATTGGATTAAAATAATTATAATACAAACACTGCACCACGAATGAAACTAATTCTTGATAATATTATTATAAATTATCTAAAATAAAACAAATGTTTTAGTCAAAAAAAAAGATCGAATTCAATTAACGTATTAACCGGGAAAAATTGGCTAATTGCTACATAAAACCCTGATTGAACATTGTATTAATATTTGGCCTTATCGCGAATTCCATGTAAGCAAATATTCCCAAAAATTATAAAGCAAAACAAAAGCTATTTGTTCCAGTTTTTTTTTGTCTTGTCTGTTAATTTAACAGCGATTTATTCGCAAGGAATTAACGATTAGGCTGATTATGTTTTATTTTATTTCAATTTAATATATTTTTGCAGTCATTTACCCGTCAATTTCAAAATGAGCCGCAAGTAGATTTGGAAAATGATTTTCTCAACTTTGATGAAGAGGACGAAAACGAAGGATTTACCGACGCCGATCTGATGGGCGATCTACTTGACTGGGACCGTGAGTACTTACATTCCTGTTTCTTTGAGAATGAATAAAAAATAACCAATTGCTTTTTCTAAATTCCAGACCTCTTACTTAAATTTGAATAAATCTAGTAAAGGGTCTGAAATTTTAGAAAAAATCAATTGCTTAGTTTTTTTTCACAAGGCCCAATATGAATTTAATTTTATATATATATATTTTTTTTAGCTCAACCCGGACGTATGTCGAACCACTGCAGTCCCGATCGCTTGGAGGATAACCGAAGCTGGCAGAGTGCCGGTGGTAACAATTTTAATTCCGCACAGCAACAGGATGTGGAGGAGGTAAATTTACAACGCGAATTAATTTACCGGTAATTTCTAAATATGCTTATTGTAAATTATTCACTTTTTATAGGTGGGCTCTATAAATCAGCAACCCCTTGCTGTCGGCTACATGGTTTCCACGGCACCAACCGGACGCATGCCCTCGTGGTTTTGGTCAGCCTGCCCGCACCTGGAAGATGTATGTCCAGTATTTTTGAAAACAGCACTGCATCTCCACGTGCCGAACATACAGACCACCGATGATATACTTAACTCGACAAATGCGCATTCGTCAGCCACAGATCACCCATTGGATTCATCCCTCACTGCCGATGTACTGCGTTTCGTATTGGAAGGTTACAATGCTTTGTCCTGGCTTGCATTGGACTCGAA
>NW_023465658.1:0-8451 GCF_013731165.1 Rhagoletis pomonella | reverse complement strand
GAAAGCTTGTAAAACCAATTTTGAATTGCACGACCCACTCCGTTGCTTATGCCAGGATTTTAACTCTCATTCCAGCACGTTTGATATATCAGATCCGCTTTTCAGCATTAAGAAAGCGATACTCTCCTCTCTCAATAAGTGAATTATTGACATAAATACATAAAATCAGCTGATGAATTTTGTTCTGTAGCTGAACAGTTTTAGATCTCGACACTTAACAAACTCCTGCCTATCGTGACTCGGCACAAAAATTTAAAATATTGGTTCCGTACGTCATGCGGACTGCACCCCTCGTGCGGATGGGCGGGAATGGAGGGTAAAAACCGTTGGGATATTATTATTATTATTAAAACAACAAAAACTATATACGATAAGTCAGTGTGATTTTCAATTTACTGAGTAGCAATTTAAATATGTAGGTGTGCCATAAAAATTTTAGATTTTCATATTTTTAAGGACCACCCTAATTTATATGAAATTCAAACAATATTTTGTTTAATTAATATGCCAAGGTATTTAAGGTGTTACATAAATAAAATTGCCTTGAGGTGTTTGACTAAAAATTTCAAAAGAATTTCACACATTTTTTACAATTCTTAAGTTGGAGTACCTTAAATTTGCTTGGTTTTCGATAAAAATTATTTTGATTTTGTAACTGTAAACCGCAATTAGCAATAATTTAGCATTTTTGACTATGGTTAAACTGTTTTTTTTTTAATGAATTTTTTGTGTTTTCTTTTTTATTTTACATGATGTTTCCTGATTTTTTATACTTAATACATGCATACATAGCCGTCATTAAAGCATTGTACATACATACATATATATGTATATCTGCATTGCAATTATGTAGGTATGTATCTGTACTGGGTGTGAATGTCATAATATTTTTGTTTTGCCTTCAGTTTGTTTTTTGTTTAAATTTTTTTTTTTGTTTTTATTAAATTAGAGCGGCTTCATTTTTCACGTGGCTAGTAGGATTTTTGTTTGTTTAAGCATGTATGCACGTTTTTTGTTTGAATTATTCTAATTACATATATGTTTCTTTGCACATTCCTCAATTACATCCATACATACCCGCGCACATTTATAAAATTGAAAGACATACGACGATCTTCTGAATGCTCTTTTATGCTGGCTTATGAAAAAAAAACTATTTTTAATATGTAGAATATATAAATAACAATTTTAATTAATACACACAAATGTATGTGCACGTAATCACATATGTACGCACATTAGGGCGGAGTAATTTATTTTCGAAAAAAGTGTATGGCATATTCGAATTCTACGTTCGATTCTAATCGAAAATGGTGAACAAACTTTATGACAATAATGACGTTCGACCCTCCCAATTTTTAAAAGAAACATCAGATTATTACATTTGAAAAAATTTTGTGTTTTCTACAAATTTAAGAAACTACTTCACAAAACCAATTGCAATTTTAAAATTTTTTGGCACAGTGAAAAATAAATTTTGACCAATAAAGCTACGACATATTGCTTTTTCTTTTAAAAATTGGGAGGGTCAAACGTCATTTTTGGTATATAGTTTGTATGTCATTTTTGTACAGAAGAAGATAATCGTAGAATTTGAATTTGCTATACACTTTCTTCGAAAATTTCGCTCTGAACAACTCCGCCCTAATGCATATATATAAATACATACATATATAGAAAATCTATGCTCTATATTACATAACTTTCTTTTTTATGCCTGCGAAGATTTGTTGAATGGATTTTTTTTCCTGTTTTTATTTGCCATATTATTCCTTATGCCATTTTCCATTTTCTATACGCCTTTGCATTTCACATTTGCATTTCAATGCGGCTTTAAATAGACAACCAATCAAACAATCATCAATCACATATAGCTCGAGTGTAACGGTAAATTGTATATAAATGTAAATTTAAAGTAAAATTTAGCTAGCAAACACTTTACAATAACAACTCAATTTTAAATGGAAGGAATAACGCAATCTCAAAATTCAATTTCTTCTTACACAACTTGCCACTCTGCCTCTGCCTCTGACTACACATTTTTCATTTTTCACTCGTAGCACGCAGTTCGCAGCCGTCTGTTAGCAATTTGCATTCTCCATTCAACTTTTAAATTATGTTACATACATACATATGCATACGTACATATGTACATTAGGCCATACCAGAAAAAAAGTTCCTCGCACACACCTGAGTCTAAAGTATTTTTGTTAGGAAGTTTCGGAAAAAGATTTGTTTTTTTTTTGCCGTGCGTAGGGGTCGCCCTTTTACATTTTTCCACATATCTTCAGCATTTACAGTCGGATCTTAAAATAGAGATATGTAGCTATCAATAATTTTGTCTCGAGCAGACAAGTTTTCTGTTCCAAAGCTCATTGAAATCGAGTACCCCATTCTAGTACCTACATACCAGTTCTCAGTGACTTTTACCAGGGAAGTATTTTGATTCGAAGACAATTTCGGTTTTTTTTCGAACGTAGGGTTTGCCTTTTTAAATTTTCCTTATACCTTCAGCGTTTCCAGTCTGATCACCTTAACGTACCACCCTAATGTCACTAAATTTAAGCTCACCAAAAATAATTTAACTATTGTTAACGAAATATTTCGATGATTTCAGCAGAACTATTTTAAAAATTTGTTTTTATTGCCGAATTTTGGTGTCACAATAAAGGTTTGGCCAAACAATTTTTTATATATTTTTTTTTTAATTGCCTTGCAAAAGGTCTTTAGACTCAGCGGTGTGCGGCGCACTTTTTCGTTTGCCTGAAAGGTGGTACGGCCTAATATACATACATACATACAAAGAGTAGTATAACTAAACTCAAGTCAATGCAATTGAATTTCATAAACTCTGTCTTTGTTTATAATTCACTACTTAATTTTATTAACATAAATATTATATCTACAAGTACACGTTATTTTGAATGTAAATATATATGTTTATATATATATATATAAGTAAGTAAGTATGTTATATTATTTATTACTATACATATGTTTATTTATGTTAAACCCTTTTGCACAAATTTCTTCTCCGGTCGACAACTATAAACCTCTAAGTTTCCTTAGACCCCTACACTTAAATGTACTAATAACTGCTTCTCACAAGTTTTCAGCTTTTTTGTTTATTTATTTATTTTTTAAATTATTTTTTTTTTAAGACTTGCTCCGTATTATCTTTTTCACTTTAAATTAAATTAATTTTGTTTTTTAATTTTCACTATTTTAAAAATTTGCCAACTACTTTACTTGGATTCACAATCTTCACATTTGAAACATTCTACCAAATACTCATATTCTCATTTTCATATTTGTTTATATTATTTAGTTTTGATTTAAAACTATACTCGCTTATTTGAGTTTAACTTCAATTATTAGAAAATATATTTCTTCGGTTTTTTTTTTTGTTTTTCTTTTGTATGCATTATAATTATAATATATTTAAATTAATTTATTTGCTATTGGCTAATTTAGTTACAAAATACAGCATGTCGTTGAACAGCATCTACTGGAACCTCCTTTACTCTTTTGTCTTTGATCTGTTTGTAAGAGGAAGATAAAGAAAATATTTTTGTTACTCAAGTTTTAAAAACATTCGAGTGCGTTTTCAAAATTTTACTTAAATTAAGCGATGAATTTAGTTTCTGATTTAAATATATTTGAACCGATCACCAAGACCGTCGAAAAACGGGGTGAGGGGATTTAATTTTCCCGGGCCAGACTGAATTTTAAGGGTCCAGACAAAGAATAACATTGAAAAAAAGGAGTAAATTAAAAAATGCAAGTATGATAAATCATAGAATAAAATGTTTTATTTGAAAGAGGGATTTTGTGCTTTTCTCGAATATGAAACATGTACATTAGGGCGGGGCAATTTTTTTTTTGCTATGCGCGTGTGAAACTATTTCGAGGAAAATGTGAAAATTTTCACTGTTGCGCCCTCTGGTGGAAGGTTTAGGAAAAATATAAGCGCTGAAATGGATTCCTCATACGAAAAAACCCCTTATAGCAAGTTTTTATACAAAATTTAAGCACTTCTTTACGACACTACAGCAAAATGCTAAGTAACCTATTTTTCCAATTTGTCAAACTCCAAATTGATTTTAGACCCATAGTTTCTTTGGCAAATTTGCTTAGAATTACGCGTAGAATCCTTCTGTGGTTTACGCGCATAGTCGAAAAAATCTCCCAAGTGCAAAACTGAGCCAGCAGTGATTTTTGTTAAATATTTGTAAGGTTTTTAAAGTTAACATTTTTTGTTATTATTTTATAAAAATTAGAAGGGCTGTTACGATTATAATAAAACTGCGAGATCGTTATCTTGTTGTAATGCTTAATCCGAATATGCCATAAAATTTATAGTTTGACAGTTGACAGCTGTCAAAAAAAAAACTGTTAATTTTTCTAAAAAGAAGAAAATATTTTTTCAAATGCTACTGACACGGGTTTTAGACATGCTGATCACGTATTTTATGTCAAATTAAAACCTTAACATTTGACAGCTGTCAAATGGACGGTGAATTTTTCTAAAAATACGACAATATTTTTAAAACTGCCACTGATTAGGTCTTCAGACATGCTGATCACGAATTTTATGTCAACTTAAAGCATTGGGAGTTTACAGCTGTCAAGTAAACTCTTAATTTTTCTAAAAATAAGCAAATATTTTTTAAGATGCTACTGATACGGGTTTAAGACACACTACCCCCGAATTTACGTCAAATTAAAAAACCTAAAGAGTTTACAACTATCGTAGGGGCTGCCGATCTCTCTAGAAATAAGGAGAATTACCCAAGAACTAAACGTGTTACGTTTTAAGACTCACTCATCTCGAGTTCTGTATCACATTCAAACTTTTTCGGTTGTTATATGTTCAGTCTAAACAATTTCATTCAAATCGACTAGCGAGAGAACTTCTTTGGCCGAGATAAGCAAGAAGATTAAAACGAAAGAATTTTTTCGATAAAATCAAATAATGTGCAATATGGTTGGATAATAATTTTTTATATCCTAAATTTAATCATTTTCCGCTCTGGCTGACATCCAACAGAAAATCCAGTGGCCGTGCGGCTGGGAGATTTGTCCTTTCGACCGAACACAGCCTACTGGATTGTAATTAATTAAATATGGAGATTTGAAGCTTTTTGTTAGTTTCGTAAGAAAAATTCAGTAAATCAATAAAACTGTAGATACCAATCCATATCCACTTACCTTGCGAGTTGGGTTCTGGCAAATTATCACGCGGCACTAAATGCATTACAGTCGTTTTGCCTAGCGGAAGTCCCAGTGCTCCTAATGTAACATTGCAATGTAGAAATCTACCTTGATATATGAGACGTAATATTTCGGCCTTGGAGACGGCTTCGCGTTCCCAATCTGCAATGGAAAATTTGTAAAATGCAAGTATTTAAAATTTAGTGTGTCAAATGGGGGTTTAAATGCACTGTGCGACAGTTCTATGACAATTCAAATCAGTCAGGACTTTGCATACATATCCTGGGCTGGTTTCCGCTGTAGCACAGTGATATTTTAAGGTTAAAGAAATATTGTAGTACATACTTTAAACCAGTACTATTTGGTTTAACAAGAACCAGTTTAATATTTGCAGCTAATTACAGTGGCCTTTAAAATACGTACTATATACATTAGGTTGGTTCTTAAAATTGTCAACATTTAAGTTTTGTGTAGGCAACCCTTCATTTTGTTCGTAGAAAATTTATACATAGCAGGTTAAAGGAAAACAATTAAAAAAATTTTAAACCTGGTAGCCATAAAAATTTGTTCAACATTTTTTAATTTTCTTAAAGGTATTTACAGGGTATAAAATAATAACTGTCGCACAGGTTTTTTGGAAAATAAAAGGGCCTTTTAAAGATTTTGCGAAAAAGTGTTTTATTGTTAATCATACACAGAATTTATTTTAATTCCATTAATTAGTTTTTAAATTTAACTTTTATTTGGGTTTACCAGCGGTAATCACTTGGAGAGAAAAGCACAAGCGGCACGCAAGTACTCGTCAATTAATTTATTCCATATCTTAAGCAACCATTGGCTAATTTCCTCCATTTTGAGTCCCCCTTTTAACCAACATAAGGCCTCATACTCAGCAATCGTAAAGATCGGAACAGATGACTAGGACGGCCATTCATTCGACTAACCCTATACAGTTTTTCTTTTTTTACAAAGTCTAAGAAAAAATATACCTGAAAAGACTTGCGTGCCGCATTTACGTATCTCGCAAAGTTTAAAATTTACTTTTAATTAATAAAAATAAAGTATACTGTGCAACAGTTATTATTATACACCCTGTATTATATACGTAGATATTTTTAAAGGCCCACCCTAATGCTCATAGATATAGCAAAATAAATTGCAACACCAACAATTGCCTTCTCCTCTTTTCACACTCTCTGAAAAATGGAAGTTTTAGATTGTACCTAATATCATCAAATAAATGCGCCTAAATGAAAAATATTGTACCTAAAAAAGTTGCATTATTCGTTTGCGGGTTTTTAGTTAATCTTATTTCACACATGAATACAGACGATGGATGTACTTTCAATTTGATTAGGTTTTTTGTTTTTAACTGAGCTTATATTATCGGCCGCTGTGGTGCAGTGGTAAGCAGTGCGCGCTTCCACTCCGCAACGCGTGGGTTCAAACCCTGATCAAAGCAACATCGCAAAAAAATACAGAAAACAGGTTTTTTCTTAACAGCGGTCGTCCCTCGGCAGGCAATGGCAAAGCTCCGAGTGTATTTCTGCCATGAAACACAGCTTCTCATAAAAATACAATCGCCGTTCGGAGTCGGCGTAAAACTGTAGGTCCCTCCGCTTTGTGTGACAACATCAAGGCGCACGCCACAAATCGGAGGAGAAGCTCGGCCAAACACTAACATATGTGTAAGCGCCAATCTATTATTATTATTATTATTAATCTATATACCAGCTACGTCCAAGTCATGTCTCACCACATAAAAAAGCCAAATCAATGTTAAAATCGACTTCAATAAGTTCCTCATTAGCTGGGGTAGAGTCCATTTAAAAAAGCTTAGAGGATCTCGTTCCTTAAATTAAAAAATCTTTTTCCTAACATTTACCGCGACTAAACCCACATACTTCCGTATATAAAAGCAAATCTCCGTAATTATTTTCCAATTCTTCACGAAAAGTTTTAAATTTTCGATGCGTCAACGCGTATGACCCCAATTTATTTTACTTATTATTTTCACTGCAATTTCCATTGCATAATTACGTTACCTTAGTAAAAATATAACTCTGTGCTATGTTTGCAGATTTTTTTGAGTGTATCGATGAGCTTTCGACACAAAATGTGATTGCGTAAGCTTGCGTATGAGTTGGACGAAGCTGCTATAGACTATAGCCTAATGGGAATCAAAGAAGCTTTGTTTTTGTTTAATTTTTACTACTGAAGAATATTGACGAAAAGGACAAAAAAAAACACTTTGAGAAGTTTACTCTTTTATCGAGCTTTTTATAAAGCAACACTCTTTAATAGGTGCAGCAAGTCTAGACAATGGGAATTGCGGTTAGGTAACTTTGAAAGCATTTTAAATATACTTAAAGAAATCAAATAGCGAATATGGTCCATAAGAAATCCTAGACACAGGACTGTATGGGCGAATAAAATTAATAGAAAAGTTAAAAGTGTTATCATATGCGGGGAAATTTGGCTTCTATGGTCTCAATAGATTAAAAAATACATTCCAACAATTGCAACGCTAGAGCGTTTGTATATTTCACACCGTCATTTCTTTAGAATTGTTTATTCTTCAAAATGAAAGCGAAGGAAAGAGGAAAAAGAAAACAACTAAAAATGCATCTGATAAAAATATGATTGCACCTAAAATCAAGTGATTGTACATAATGTACCTTTAAGTCAGTAAACGTCGGAAAATGGTACAATTGTACCAAATTTTTCATCCCTGTTCCCCATACAAGTTGCAACTCACGAAGCAGCCTTTCACTCCACATTCGCCACGCCATTCGAATATGGTTGCATTGTTCCGCTCGTATGCTCAGAGTGAATTTGTGCTTATCATACGAGCAGTCGCTCCTAGGTTCAATGCACAAAACAAAATTTTATTCTAATGGTAGTTGTCATTCGCCAGTAAACGGTGCGCACTATACGCAACTCACAAAAGTGCATTCGTATCAGTGGCGGCCATTATACTTTACAAATCGAAGAAGCTTGGCCTAAATCCCTTTCAAGGCTATTGTACCATTATTATGCTGTTACACCCACTTGCGCAAGTGCATCGTTTGATAATAGATTGTGGTTGCCGCTGCCGCCGCCGGTACATTTGTTGTAGGTGTACGTGATGGCGCGCTGAGAGTGCAGAACTTTAAAAGTACCGACGAGCGTACAATTGTGGGCCATCATTATCGGTTACACAGTTGTTGTCTCGTTTGTGTCCGTCACGTGGACGCA
>NW_023465657.1:0-8451 GCF_013731165.1 Rhagoletis pomonella | reverse complement strand
GTCTCTCCACTTTCTTGTTGCAGTAGCGAAAGCAGAAAGCCGGGGGGGGCATTAGGGTGATCATTCATCACAATCGGGTGATTGTACACTAATATTATGGATTTTGAGACGAGAAACACGAATCCAATAGTTAAAAAAACCAAAAAAAATTTCAACCCCTCAATTTGAAAAATGCATTATATATATTGCATTTTTTATTATTTGCATGCAGCTGTGCATCCTTCACACAATTTTTATCCCTCGAACAACAAGTCAGTTTTAGTGCTATTAAAGACCTTTAATTTAAGCCAAGGAAGAAGTCTCTAGGCCCTTTGAGAGCTAAATTATTACGATTCTAAAGTTAAACTTCGAAATTTCATTCGACATTTTACGCAATTTTTTTTTCTAATTTCGGAGTAAAAACTAGTACAGCAGTTTCGAAGTTTGGTTTAAAATTGTTATAACTTGGCTCTCAGAGGGCCTAGAGGCTAATACCGTTGCTCAAATTAAAGGTCTTGAATTGCACTTACTGTTCATATAAAATTGAGTGAAGGACGCACAGCTGCATGCAAATAGAAAACAATGCCATAAATAATGCATTTTTTAAATTAAGTTGTTCAAATTTTTCTTTGAATCCAGTGGAATCGTGTTGCTCGTCTCAAAATCTATAATACTTGTATAATAAAATATACATAAATTTTTTGTTTTGGAATAAATCCCGTGTATTTTGCATGTTTTTTTTCGAAGAACACTACTTTTGACCAATTTTTTTAAGGTCCAGGTGTAATTGAAAGGGATTTAATTTAGCTCTCAAAACCGTTTTGTTTCGTATCAAAATGCTACTTCTGTCGAAAGCGCTACGATTAATTCGCGTGCAGTGTTCAAAAAGCAGACTGTGCGGCTTGTGAAAGGACAAGAGATGTATTTTAATATGCTGTGCATATTTTTCAGATATGAGTTCAGCGACAAAATCTATAAGAAATGGCCAATTTCATATCAGAAAAAAATTTCAATTAGCACGAAATTGTTCCAGAAGTAGAATCACAACACCAAGAGTGTAATTGAAATTCTTAACCAAACTCGGATTTCTCGACCGACTCGGATTTCGGAAGGGGAAATTTCCCCATTTCCCCCCCGTAGATCCGGCCCTAATTTGAATGCTTAAATGAAAATGAAATGACATTGCCGAACTCGTATGTACTTACTCGTGCTTACACGACGTATGAATACCTAACGTTTTCCATATAAAGTTTAAATTTTTTTCACTCGCAATGCAAAAAAATGATCTAGAAAAACGACCCACAATTAAGTTTACGCGTTCCGCAGCGTAATTTCTCTAATCTGCTTTACTTTATTTACATACATATGTAATTTCTTGCTCAAAATTATTAAAATCGATTAATGTGTTTTCCTCTTAAAATTGTTAAATTACACCAATAATTTTCCTCCCTCCACTTGCTTTTTAAATATTATAACGAGTAACTATTCGAAATTTCAAGTAGTTGGCAGCTTCAAATTGAATTTAAGGCTCCAATATTTGCATATAAATTGACAGCAAACGACGATGACGACGACGAGGACGACGACGACTGTGGCAGACAGCCAAGTGAAATTAAAAAGTAATTTGTAGCATAACAGAGTGTTGCACCAAAAGCGAAAATAAAAAAAATAAAATCAAGAGAAATGCGATTCCGGAAATGCAACAGTTGTAGCGCATTGACAATTGAAAAACTGCCAAAGTGTATGCGGAAAGTCGACAAATGAGATTTTGAGTTGTTGCCAAAAAAACTGTTGCAAGCACAGATGTGGAGCCATGCGATAGCGAGTAAATGCAAAAAGTAATTATAGAAGAGAAAATATGCGAATGAATGGTTGAAGGGCTAAAGAATTCTAGTTTTTTATTAATATGACACTGAGTAAAGGTTTAAAATTAATAAAATTTTTTTTTTAAGAATAAGTAATATTAAATGATATATACCCATAAAGACTAAGTAGAAGTAAGAAAAACTTGTAGACATTGGAAGCTAACGCTAGTAACATTAAGGAAAATTAATAACGAATTTTCCTGGAAAATTTACGTGATCGCATTTTTTCATAATTTTTTTTCGTAGCTTAGCAATATCAGGGTGATTGACTAGGTTTTTCCACCGTTTTTTTTATATCTATAGGCGGGTTTTGAATCGAATATGAATCGAATATAAAACAAACCGGTTTAATTTATTTCACACAAATCTTGACCTCTCAGTAAAAGTTTTGAGTTTTTTGAAATTTTTAAGACTTTTTGTAGTCCAAGGGAAACCCATAAACAGTTTTAAAATTATATTCTAGGTTATTTGGGGATGAACACTATGCCATATTTGATTCCAATAAATTAATGTTTGGCGCTTAAACGTTTTACACGTGTTTGACCGAGCTTCTCCTCCAATTCGTATTCCGCTTCTTGATGTTGTGACACAAATGGAGAGATGTACACTTTTGCCCCACCTCCTATGAAGCTTTTTTATAGCAGAAGTACATACACTCGGAGGTTTGCCATTGTCTGCTGCGGCGCGACTGCTATTTGAATAAAACTTGGCGGGACCAGAAATTGAACCAAGAGCATAGGGATGTTAATTTATCGATTTTTACGATCCCGGGATTTTCGAGATGTGGTTGTCACAATCCCGGAATCCCGAGATTAGCTCCGGGATTTAGATATTCATTACTTTTCAACAACTTAAATCTACCATAACATAACCTACCATAAAATAAATAATAAATAAATGGGTTTGAAACCTTTTTTTTATTTAAAGTGGCGTTTTTATTTTTTATTTATTTTAAAGGACTTTTTAATTTCAAAGATATAATTAATTCCAAAAATTATTTAAAAAATTCAATGCAATCTGGAATAAAAATATGAGTACCAAATGAAAGAGGAATTTTTTTAGAATTCAAAAAATTAAAATTTTTTGGATTCACAAGCACGAATAGGTAATTTTTTAATCTGATCAAGTTAGAAGGACGAAATTCGAGGATGTTATCGAGTCCTTAATATATAATTTTTTCAAAAGCAAATATTGCGAAATGTCAAGGATACAATTTTAAAAGGACATTTTCAATACTTACTGTTCCTTACGTACCACAAAATTGAATCTGATTCAATTCTACAGAAATTCGTCTATAATTAATTCTTCTCTAAGCACATTTTTCAGAGTGAAAAACTAAAAAAGCGATTTTACTATATTTGGTCCATGGTTTCGCGAATATATTGATTTTTGTGTTTAAAATTTACTATAGCACTGTGTTATATGTATAACTAGCGGACCCGGCGCACTTCGTCTCGCCCGAATTGAACACCTTCAGATAAACTCCAGGGTGATAATAAAACACAGATATTTAAAATTTCAATGTGATTTATTTGAGTGCAATCGAAATCAGCAGAGAGCGATATGGTAGACAATATTTTTCGATTTGTTTTCCGGCGCAAAAACAAACAACGAAGACGGTTTGCCAACACGCGAACAGGCAACGTACAGCTGACCGTGCGAAAAACAGGGAAATTCGAGATTAATCCCACAGACTTCCAACGATTGGCCTTGAGATTTATTGATTGTCATCGCGAAAGCCAATCGAACGGGGAACTGAATCCGCTTGAATTGGAATGGAAGATCAGTTGGAATAATCGGAATTCGTGGGATAAGGACTTCCTCTCCTTTAAATTTTCCCTTTATGATCGTCGCTTGAATCAAATTTTTCATCAGTTTATTGACGGACAACCGCGTGCCGTTGCACAATTTCGGGTGATTCAGATTCCGCAACATGATTATGATCGATCCGACCTTCAGCTGTAAATTATGCGGCGGAGTTCCTGGTACATCAAGCGAGTTCAAAAATTCCGTCGGATAGTTGGTCGCTTCATCCTCGTCGGTCACGCTGTCAACGGATTTGTACGAATGCAGTTCTCCAGCTATTTGACTTTGAATAATGAAATTCAAGCTATCGACATCTTTTTTCTTCGCTGCTAGTATTGCCCGTTCACTAATCCAATCGAGATTTTTATAATTTTGTGCAATTCCGGGGAACACTTTGGTGATGAGTTCCTCCTTCGACGATGTGAACTCGCAAAAATTTGCCGGGAACGATACCAATCCAGTCGAAACATCAACAGGAATTTGGCCATTGCCAAGCGCCAGCAGTTGTCTCGAGAATTCAGCAGCTGACGGGTCGTTCTGCAATGCGACTCTCATGTTCGTGGTCAATTTAAACTTCTTGACATGCCGCCATAAAGACGACGATTTCAAGCATGCATTAAGTTCATCGGCAGCAGTAGATTTCGGGATAACGGGAAGCGTTTGACGAAAATCTCCGGAGAGCAATATCATAGCCCCACCAAATCGTCTCGAATCACCTCTTAAATCCTTCATTGTTCGGTCAACTGCCTCTAAAGCCCGTTTATGCGCCATCGTGCATTCATCCCAAATGATGATTTTGCATTCTCGCATCAATTTCGCTGTCGCCGAATTCTTGGTCAATGTGCACGTTGGCTGGTCAACCGTGAGAACATTCATCGGCAGCTTAAAAGCAGAATGTGCAGTTCGACCGCCTTCCAACAATGTGGCAGCAATCCCAGAGGATGCAACAGCCAACGCAATTTGAGATCTTGACCGAATTTTTGCCAGAATCAACGAAATGAGAAATGTCTTGCCTGTTCCACCGGGAGCATCGAGAAAGTAAATGCCTCCCGTTCCATCGTCAACAACTTTCATCAGCGAATCGTACACGTTCTTCTGCTCGGCATTCAACAGCGTCACATTTGTTCGCACTCTTTCGGCCAGCTCATCTTGATCATAATCTTGCTCCCGTTGCAATTCGCGATTGAATGCATCGTGCAGCGAACGATTTGGCGCTGGCATTCCCAATGTCGACAGCAGACTGCCGCACATGAGCACGCAGATGTCTTCGATCAGAACTAATGCTTCGTTGCGCATCTCGTCGTTAATTTCGAGATCGAAATTCGAAGTTGTCGTGCGAACTCTGTGCAAAATGTCGTCAGCCATCTCGTCCTTGTATTTGTCCCACAATGCAGTCGGGTTCGACGGATGACATGTAGCTATGATGATCGCAAACAATGTACGAATTTGATTCGCTGGCGCAGAAACAGTTGCATCGGCGAGTGTTGAGTCCCAATGTGTATCGTTTTCGAGCAAATTCAAACGTTGGCAAGCCTCCCGAAAAGTGGCACACAGCACACCATCCACAGTATGCAGGGAATCGAACGATGTAGGGCCTCTAATGTTTACCAAAAGCAAGCGAAGATAGAAGCATTCGTCTTGGCGTGGATGAACTGTGTATATTCGTCCGAGGGCATCAGTAGAATATACATCAGCGAAGCCAGCAACAGAATCACCTTTCTTCCGGCGTTGAAACTTCTTCGATGCTGCGTTCCATGTATAATAGCGTGGCAGTTCCGAATAGAGTAAAGTCCTTGCGAACGGATCGCTTTCGCATGTCGAAAAGAAATTTGTCAATGTTGTCGCTGGTGGTCGTTCTGCTCTTTGCGCTGCATTTGCGTCCGTAAAGTATACACGCTGGCCGTTCTCCAAATGAACTGCCAAATGTACAACAGTCGGGTGACGTTCATGAATCGGAAATGAAAACAGCCGCCAAATTGCCTCGTTACAACTCACGTAACGTCCAAGTTGAAATTTCGTCACCTCGTCGTTTGCATTCGGATCGGCAATGCCAAACATCGCCATGTCGCTCCCTTTGTTCACATATTTGCAAACGTATTTGATAGATTTGATGGAGTTGCAGTACTCAACATTGCAGTGGGTTGAGAACGTTTTTGACAAAAGTGGACAATATGGAACGATCCAGCGGTTATCGACGACGACATCGTTTCCTTTCACTTTCATCACGATTGATCTGCCGTTGTCATCTGGAGAACGACGCCGATACAATGGATATCCGTCGATTCCACTGATTGTGTCAGCCACCAACGGACGGGGAAAACGCTTTGTGCAATTTCCGTTTTCCATGCACGGTGAGTCTGGGTTGTGGACTCCGCAAGGGCCATGTATCATGTTCGTTGTCACAATGGAATGCAGCTCCGGATCAGTTTCTGGATCTGGTATTTCGGCAGAAATGATCGAATCAATGTGATCTGGTCGGATCTTGTCGAAAATCCAAAGCAGAATATGTGCATGTGGTAAACCACGCTTCTGCCATTCAACCGAGTACATCCAACAACGGAGTACGCCAAAAACCTTCTGCTTAACGATGTAATCCATGAGTACTCTGATCTTTTGTTTGAATACTCGTGCAATGATATCATGTCGATCGCTGGATGTTTGTCCTGTCAGCAACAGATTCGTAATTTCGGGCCATTTCGGATTGGAAGTGAACGTGATGAATAAATCGGGGCGTCCGTAATTCCGTACGTACGTCATCGCATCTTGAGCGTACTCATGCATGTGGCGCGGGCTTCCAACGTAAGTAGCTGGGAGAATGGTCAAACAACCGATGTTGGTCGCATCTCCTTCAGTAGCGATGGCGTCCCGCAAGTGGATGTACTCGTCTGATCGTAACTTCAACTGATTGAAACGAATGAAATTAAGACGCTCCGTTTCGACCTTGACGTACATGTCGACGCAGTACTGTTGAAACAACCGGCGATATCTCAACAAATGATTGTCAACATCTTGCCGAATCATCAATCGATATGCATAAAAATTCATTGAGCTGACCTTCTTATTCGTTTCTTCTCCTAAAATATGAACTTTGACTTAGTCGTAGAATGAAAAAGTAGTGATAACTTGTAAACAAACCTGTCGTTGGATTGACCATCTTTATATTGAAGTGATAGCCATCCTCTCCACGACAGAACATCAACGGGTATTGAAGTGCATCATATGACCGATGAGTCTCGTACACGCGCTGCAATTGTCCACCATTCCGACGCTTGAGAACAATATCGCGTGATTCCACATTCTCGCCAACAATCACCACTGCGACTTCATTGATAGTGGGAGCATTGAATTGTCTTGCATGGCCTCCAGCAGGTCTTTTGTCTGCTCTGATAATGATTTTGTGGTCGTCAGAATGCATTGTATCCAATGCGGTTTTGAACAGTCTGACCAGTTCATTATGCTCGTGCAGAAGATTTTGCAATTGTTCGATCATTTCACGTTTAGTCGCAGTAAAAATTACACAACGCTGATTTAGTTCAATTGCCGAATCACCAACGAAATAGATCTGAAGGAATTTATGATCTTCGTTTGGTGGTGGTAACAAAGCACCCGCTCGATGGTGAATTTGCCCTTGAATCTGTATGTTTGGAAGCAATTTCGAAAAAAAATTGGAAGAATTGCTCATTTTGATAATAATAATACGCCATTACCTTATAACTCGGATTGTAGCCGGGTTGATCAACAACTTCGGCTCCAAATGACGTCATTTGAAAGCATCCGTTATATTTTTGTGTATTCGCCAGGAAATGTTTTGATTGGATTGTATTTCCATAGAGAAACGAATACAATGGCTCTGGCGGATGAGTCAGAACGGGCAATTTCACCTTGCCACCAGCGCAGCATAAGCCGGGGGTTTCCGATTGAAACTTCAATGCATTACAATGCTGGCATACGACAGACAATGAACCGATATCAACGCAGCGAAGATCTTTGTAGGCGATTGCGGAATCGTATTCGAAAGCAGCGCGATTCAAGTGTACATTTACGACTGGTCTTCTTCTAGTAATATTCTGTCGAATTTGAGGTGGTGATTGTGCAGAGCGAACCTGTGCAATATGGGCACGTCTCCATTCATTTACTTCTACACTTTCCTCGTGCGTTTGATTATCACGGACATTCTGACTAATTATTGCACGACGTGTACGTCGCCCAAGGTTTGATCGTCTAATAGGAGGCATTAGTCAAGCAAATAACTCTCCCTAAAAAACCACAAAGTCGTTTTTTGACTAATCCTACTAAAAGGAAAATTAAAAAAAACTTACGGAATGAATGTTTCGCAATGAATGCCCGCAGCCCAATTGGATAATTTCACTTTTTACACACACACTTATTTTCCGAAAAAATTATCGAATTGATAAATATCGCACGATATACGAAAATCCCGAATCAGTATAATAATATGCAAAACTCGAATCAATTACAGCAAGAAAAATATCACATTTACTCCATAGAAAATGACAATGGGAAAAGGGCAGCTGTCAAATTGCGCACAGCCTACGTCAACGTATAACGCCAACCATGATACAATAATTTTAGAAGGTAGTTTCAATTCAAAATTTTTAACATAAACCGTGTCTGTGACAAACACGCAATGTGGCCAGTGCTATGATATAGAACTTGAGGATTTTCGCTGTGAAACTACCCGAAAAAAAAGAATCTTATATGCTAATCTAGGCAAAAAGCTAACTACGTACCAGATTTTAAGCAAATCGGACCATAACTACGATTTTTTCGAATAGATCGG
>NW_023465656.1:0-8452 GCF_013731165.1 Rhagoletis pomonella | reverse complement strand
ACAAACCTTAAGCGGGTACTTTAAGGATGTATGATTTTTATAAATTGTATTTCAAATATATATATAACTATTTTGCATTTCAAATATATATATTATATTGTGGACCTTGGTCAGTGCTGAAAAAAAAGAAGATTGGTTTAAGACGAGGTAGTTGACTCCTCGTCTTGTTCACTGTAGGGCGGAAGTAGGACTAATTTTACCAAAGGTCTTGTGATCTGGCCTCTGTCGGTTTTGATATCCACCACTCGTACCCTGTTGTCCGGACCTGGGTGTAGGTTGATCACTCTCCCAAGCCTCCATTCATTTGGTGGTAGATTGTCTTCTTTAATTATGACAAGGTCTCCAGCTCTCATATTAGTTTGTGGATATTTCCATTTGTTGCGTTTCTGGAGCTCAGATTTCCATCTTTTGCAAAACATGTGGTGAAGAGCCTTTAATCTTTGCCATCGATTTACGATCGATGCACGATTTTCATCGGCGTCTATTTCTGGTGGAGCTAGTATGTGTCCACCGACTAGGAAGTGACCTGGAGTCAGTGGCTCCAGGTCTGCTGGTTGATTTGAAGAGGGGCTCAGGGGTCTAGAATTGAGACATGATTCCACTCTGCATAATAGGGTTGTAAATTCCTCAAATGTGTATTTATGGTTGGAGGCAATTTTAGTGAAGTTGCTTTTGAAGCTTTTAACTCCCGCTTCCCACAGCCGCCCATGTGGGGAGCTGAAGCGGGGATAAAGTGCCATGAAACCATTTGATGGGCATATTTGGCTAAGGTGTCACCGCGGGAATTGGCCATAAAGACTTTAAACTCTGATTTCAGAGGTCTAGAGGCTCCGACAAAGTTAGTGCCATTGTCGGAGTAGACATTTCTTGGACAGCCCCTTCTTGCTATGAACCTAGCAAATGCTGCTAAGAAGGATTGAGTACTTAGGTCTGAGGTGGCTTCCAAATGGATCGCCTTAGTCGCAAAGCACACAAACAGGCACACATATCCTTTGGACATCCGGCATCCTCGTCCGCTGTAACTCTTTATGTCGAAAGGTCCTGCAAAGTCGACTCCCGAGTTTGTAAATGCTCGTGAGAATGTAGTGCGTTCCTTGGGAAGAATTCCCATTAGCTGTGTTTGCACGCGTTTTCTATAAATTGTGCAGACCTTGCAATTATGAATGGTGGACCGTATCATGTTTTTGACCCTAGGTATCCAATACTGTGTTCGAATCAGGCGCAACATGAGCTGATTCTCACCATGCAGTGAGACTTTGTGAACGAACTGAACTATCAGACGGGACAAGTGGCTGTTGTATGGCAGGATAACTGGGTGACGCTCGTTATAGGCGAGATCACGAGATGCTCCTAGGCGACCACCTGTCCTCATTATACCGTCCTTATCGATGAATGGGTTAAGGGTTAGTACTTCACTCTTTTGACCTATTGATGTTTCGGATTTTAGTGCTGAATATTCTTCCCAATAATGCTTCTTCTGGCAGATGATTATCAAGCGGTGAGTCGTTGCTTTAATTTCATCAGCTGAAATTGAACAAGATTTCGCCTGAAAAGACGCTCTAGTTTTTGGGTGAGTTCTTTGAGAGAATCTCAGTACATAAGATAAAACTCTCAAAGCTCTCGAGAAATCAGAAAATCTTTCAATAATATCAAAGTCGATATCTGACCTTGTTGTTGCGTGTACCTGCACCCTTTTCTCTTCTATAACTGTATTATAGTCCTTTTCTTCAGTGGGCCATTTGGAGTGATCTTCTTGCAGCCAAGAAGGGCCCTCCCACCACAGGGAGTTGTTTACTAATTCTTGCGCCGGAAGTCCTCTACTGGCTAAGTCTGACGGATTTGATGTTGAATCTACATGACACCAATTTTCTTTTCCGACCTTTTCTATTATTTTTGTTACTCGATGGGCAACAAAGGTTGACCATGAGCACGGTGGTTTCCGTAGCCAAGCCAGGACAATGGTCGAATCCGTCCACATCTTAGTTGTACGGTTGGCTAAGTTAAGATTATTGGTCATCGACTCCAGTATTTCGGCTAGCAAGACCGCCCCACAAAGTTCTAATCGTGGTAAGGAAATCGTTTTAACTGGTGCCACTTTAGTTTTAGCTAGTAGTAGACTGATGGCGACCTTTTCGTCCATTTCGACGCGAAGATAAATGCAGGCCGCATATGCCTTTTCTGAGGCGTCGCAAAACCCGTGAACTTCGACTTTGGTTGTCGGTGAAAAGTGTACCCAACGGGGGATACGAATCTTTTCGATGTAACTGTAGCTTTCCTTAAAGTTTTTCCAGCGGTCCAACGTGGTTGACGATACAGTTTCATCCCACCCTGTTCCTTCTAACCAAATATTTTGCATTAAAATTTTCGCGGTAATTACAAATGGTGCAAGCCACCCTAGGGGATCAAATAATTTGGCAATGGCCGATAGAATTGCCCTTTTTGTATAGCTAGTCTGGTTTTCAATTGGTTTGGCTGTAAAGTAAAAATTATCGGAATGGGCGTTCCATCTGATTCCCAGAGCTTTGACTGTGCTGGTGTCTTCGAAGTCTAAGAAGTCTTCTTTAAGCAGATGGGATTTCGGTGTACCATGTAAAATTTCAGTGCAATTAGAAGTCCATTTCCTTAAAGGA
Source organism: Rhagoletis pomonella (assembly GCF_013731165.1). Taxonomy (NCBI): domain Eukaryota; kingdom Metazoa; phylum Arthropoda; class Insecta; order Diptera; family Tephritidae; genus Rhagoletis; species Rhagoletis pomonella. The sequence continues at coordinate 5,822 of NW_023465656.1, read as the reverse complement.
AAACCAGCAGACTGCAGTACTCCTGTGATGTCGTCCTTCGCTTTGAGGGCAGCTTCGATGGTGTGACCGCCAGCTAAAACATCGTCAACATACATATACTTTCTTAGGATGTCCGACGCAATAGGGTGCGAGTTTTGTACATCGTCAGCTAATTGGAGCAGGGTTCTAATCGCGAGGTAGGGTGCGCAGTTGACACCGAAAGTCACAGTTTTAAGCTCATAAAGCCTAATTGGTTCGGTTGGACTTGTTCGGAAAATTATTCGCTGATACTTGGTATCGTCAGGATTTAGTAATATTTGGCGATACATCTTTTCGATGTCGCTATTAAAAACGTATCGAAAAAATCTCCACCGTAATATTAGAATTGTCAAGTCATTCTGGAGGACTGGTCCAGGATGGATCACATCATTAAGACTCACCCCATTAGCCGTAGGACATGACGCGTTGAAGACCACCCGTACTTTGGTGGTGGTGCTCTCTTCCTTTCGAACGGCATGATGTGGCAGGAAGTAATTTTCGCATTCATCACCCGGAATACGGTCAGAAATTAGCGTCATGTGTCCTAACGTTTCATACTCGGACAATACCCTACTGTATTCAGTTTGTAGGGGAGGGTCTTTTGCTAGACGGATTTCATTACGAAAAAATTGTGAGCAAGCTATCTTGAGTGAAGGTCCTAAGCGTATACACCTTGGAAAATCCTGTTTGAATGGCAACGATACTGTATATTTGCCATCCTGGTTCCGTTTAGTTGTGCGTTTATAAAGGTCCTCGCAGCAAACTTCCTCTTTATTGTAGGTTTTGTGCTTTGAAAAGTCTTCTAACTCCCAAAACGAAGCTAGACGTTTGTCTAAGGTCACCTCGTTAAAAAACGATACACGTTTATTAGTGATTGAAATTGCTTCCGTCTGACCGGTTAGTATCCATCCGAATACTGTTTCCTGAGCAAGAAGAGTACCTAAAACGTTCTTTCTAATACCGCTCAACATTATTTGGGCATAAACGTCGCCACCTAGGACAAGATCAACTTGTTCATTAATGAAAAATCTCTTATCTGCTAAAATGAGGTCGGGAAATGCTTGTTTCGTCATAGCATCTATCTGACAGGTCGGTAGATTACCGGTCAGCTGTGGTAAAACCAACACTGTGGTATCTATATTAATTAAAGGGTCAATGGGTGATCGCAATTGAATTGCACACGCTTCTTTCACCTGCGCCGACACGGTATTATTGATGCCTGATACCTGGGCCTGCATCCTTTTGGACGGCAGGTTAATCCTACGCTTAAGCCTTTCGGTTATAAACGAACATTCCGAACCGGAATCTATTAATGCGCGTGCTGAAAAAGTAGTGTTATTAAAAAATATATTGACCCGCGCGGTCCCCAATAAGATCCCTTTATTTGTATTAGCGAAACAAGATTTAACATTGCTAAGCGAATTTTTATTTGCTCTTGCAGAATCGAGCCTCAATTGGGCCTGTGCAGAAGTGGACGCAACATTATCCTTTGGATCCGATTGGTTCGTTTGAACAGTTGATTTCGGTGCGGCTGCCTCGATATGTAAGAGCGTGTTGTGTCTTTGGTGGCAAGTGCTGCAATTGTAAGAGCTAGTGCACCTCGACACAGTATGTCTTGAAGATAGGCAGTTAACGCAACTATTATTGTTCTTCACGAGTGTGATCCTGTCGGATGTTGAAAGCTTACGGAACTTCTGGCAGTCTTTTAATCTGTGCTCGTTAGATTGGCACAATTGGCATGTAACTTTGGATACACTTGCCTGGAAAGCTCCAAGTCTTTTTTGTGGGGCTTCAGTGGTATGTTTAGCATTCTGTGGTTTTGAAAATCTGGAATGAGTAGTGCCCTTTATACCTGACACGGTTTCTAGTGTCTGGAACCTATTTGAGAGAAACTTATCCATATCCTCCCACTTGGATATTTCCGTTTTGTTCTCTACTGTTTGTTCCCACAATGCTAAGGTACTTTCCGGTAGTTTGGTTGAGCAGATGTAAGTAATAATTGCATCCCAGTTTGATATATCAATTTGATGACTTTTTAGTGATGAGATGCAATTATTAATTTCTCTCTGCAATTTTTTAATCGAGCCGCCGCACTCACTATCAACCGTATTTAAATTAAAAAGAGTCTTTAATTGTGTATTGACGAGTATGCGTTTATTCTCGTACCTATCCGTTAAATGTTTCCAAGCTGTAGAAACTCCTTCATTGGTGAGTGGGCATTTTTTAACAATATCTTTCGCCTCTCCCTCTGTTTTTTGGATCAGGTGGCATAGTTTCTCGACAGGAGTGAGGCGCTTATTCAGGATGTAGATGGCCGTGAACATGTCTCGAAATGTTGGCCAGGAAAGATAGTCGCCCTTGAATACATCTGTATCGCACGGGGGTAAGTGGATACTGTGTTCGCGGTCGGACTGATCTTCTACATCCTTTTCACTTTTAACTAATTTTGCGTGGAGATCTGCCATGTTCGACATGCAGCGCAAATAGACTGAGTACGAGCTCTTGTATTTTTTTCTTCACTGAAGAAATATCTTTGGCTTCTGCCTTATCTGAAATTAAATATTCCTCATATGCTATTTTAACCTTTCGCCACATTGCTTTAAGTTCTTCTTGCTGGATCGCAAGAGTATATTTTGTATGCTCTGTCTGGGGCACGCTATTGTAATCTGATTCAAACTCAGTTACTGCGTCCGCCAACCGAATATATGTATCCATGTTTGTTTAATTTAATTAAAGAGAACCCAAGACGAAATGAACCCCTAACTATCTTTTCGAAAGTTCCAAGCAAAGCAAAAACCACCACAAGAATTTAAGTTCAATTGTTCAACTCCCTTATTTTTTTTGTTAAAAAGGATGTAAGTATATGCACATCAATTCCTATATTTACAGGTAATTAACTCGCCGCCCAACTTGCACCAATGTTCAATTTGAATATATGTATATGTGAACGTAATGTGTAACTCCGATGTGCAATGATATTTGAACGAGCGGCTGGTGATTTTGTGGAAGTAGTATATCAGCGTTAAAGTGACTATAATGTGCAGACCAAAAGTGATTGCAAAAGATGATAAACCAAAAGTGTTAAACCAAAGTGCAATTCCGAGTGAGGTTAGATCTCCTCCCGCGCTACGTGAAGTGTTGTTAGTGTAAGTGGTTGCAGAAATTAAACTTACGTGCCACCAGAAGGCTATGGAAATTGTGAAAGTGATCAAATGTGCGAATTAATTCAATCTGTGCTCTTTAGATATGGCACACGGACTAAGAAAATTTGACTAAAATGTGTGCCGTTGTCATTTACACTAACCAAAACTTTCGTGGGTTTTCTCAAAATGGCCGCAGCGCGCACTTGTGTTTGGGTTATATGCACTATATTCATGGACTGTTGAATCGCGATTCGGACTATAAATGCAACACTAGTGAACGTTGTTCCACAAAATCACTCGCAGCTATTATGTTCTTTATGAGAAATAATCTTAATTTTTTCGGAGCGATATTTTCACTAAATATATGTGTTTGTGCAATGAAAAATGTCAACCACGTACCTTGTTACCTCCTTGTATTTATGCGACCGGTTAATTGTATAAGGTGCGCTCTTGTGTAATGGATGATTGCGGCAAGTGTGCTTTTGTGCTCCGGCTATGGCCAAGTGCTTACGTTGTGGGCAAGTGCGTCGGCTGTGTGGAAGTGCTCCGGTTGCGGACAAGTGCGTCGGTTGTGGGCAAGTGCTCCGGTTGCGGACAAGTGCGTCGGTTGTGGGCAAGTGTTCCGGTTGGACAGGTGCTTTCTAATTGATAGAGCTGTAGTGGACTGTATTCAAATAGTTTGTCTGATTATTTTGCTCCCGGCGGAGATGGACCATGTGCAACGCTGCAACGACTGCGTATTTGATAGCTCAATGGTTCGCAGTTTGTTGCACCGATGTCGTGTTAGAAATATGGTGAAAATAAATAAAGACGGGAATTAGTCTTCCGTATAAAATGTAATTCGTTTATTACAAAGTATGTATATATATATTTTGCTATGTATACACAAAAATTGGATTAGAAAATTGACTTTTACCTCAATCGCTTATGACGTCGGGTGATGGCTGATAGTCGTCCTCTGTTGATCTCCAGAAAAGAAGTGACCGATCTCTTTTAACGAAATTAAGTTCAACCTCCAAGCAGTAAAACTGTTTGGAGGGGTAACTTAACGAAAGTTAATATGGCGGGAAGTATTACTAACGGCCACATTATTAATACATGCAAATGTATACTTGCATGTGTGTATAAATGATACTAACGGCCAACATTGTTGGTTATTAATACTGCAAATGTATACATGCATGTGCATAAATGAACATTAGGGTGGTACACCCATTGCATTATTTTGAGTTTAGGGTGGAGGCCTAAACAATAATATTATTATCCGTACTTCTTATTGCCGCAGTCATTGCCAAACTAATAGCGTTGCTTTTGGTACCAGTTCCCTTCCACGAGAAAAGTTCTGCTACCTCATCTATAATAATTTGTTTTTAATGAATCATTTATTGACGCTAGTACGGATAAGGCTTCGGATTTCGCCAGCCTTTTTAATTGAGAAGCCATATTATTAATAAAACAATAAGCTCAATAACTGCAAAGACCTAATAAACTAACAAATTAAAAAAATAAATAAATATAAACTTACGAGATAGGGGAATTAAACGTTTAAATCCTTTAGTGTTGCTCCGCGCAGCCTGTGAAAGAATAGCAAAACTCGTTAAATTAATTTGTATTTTTGAATTACATATGTAGTAGCTATTTACAAGAAGTTTAATTATAAAAGAAAGTGGTAGATCGTCCTTTGCGTTTGCACCAGCCTGCCAATAAATCACATACTTAATAATTTTCTTAAATTGAATATTTAACAAACTACTTACTTATAAAATATTGTGATTGAAGAAAAATTGTCAAGAAAACTAAAATTTTTTCTTGTGCTGACAAATTACTAAAAGCCTCTTTATATTATATTTTTTTGTTTTATTGTTTACGAGCTTTTCTCTAACTTTTTGGCGATACGAGAATCCCTCGTAAAACATAATGTTCGTAAAATGTACGTTTTCTTGCTGGCTGGGTGGGATTGGCTGCAAATGAGAATGTATTAGTAAAATATTTGTGAATGTGTTGGGGTTTGTGCGTAAAGTGCTCAGCAGTGTCTTGTAGGGTGTGGTCTTGAGTATATGTGTGTCTGTGTGTGAGTGGGTGGTTAATTTAGGTGTGGCAATTGGGTAGAAAGTTTTCGTGGTTGTGGCTTTGTAAATTTATTGAGATTTTTTTTTTGTAATTTGGAACCATAAAGAGCAACTATACCCTGTCGTTAATAGCGCATTTGAAAAGCAATGAAAAGCAGATTACGGGAAAAGGTTGATTCGAATTGAATTCTAAATAAATTTTTATGATTATGAATTTCAAAAATCTTCTACACTTTCAATAGCTCAAAAGCTTTGAATATCTTATGGAAACTTTTTCTAGCCTTAAGTAGATATCGTTACCTAAATGTAGAAAGACCCTAACTCATCTTCTTTCAAAATTCAGCTTCTTACAAAACTCGTTGCATTACGCACTGAAGGCCTAATAGAATTTAAAATCAACTAGCACATAATTAAATTAGGTCCAATATTTATTTAACAAATTTAAAATGTTATAAAAAAATATGTCACCAAAATAATTTTTTTTTTTTTTTTAATTTTTAGAAAATCTTTAGGTGTCCAGTTAAACCTTTCGAGCACATCTGCAAGTTGTGTAGTTAATATTCTTATTTTATATATTATTAAAAATGAACGC
>NW_023465655.1:0-8453 GCF_013731165.1 Rhagoletis pomonella | reverse complement strand
TTACTTGTTCGGTTCTAATGTTATTACTAAGACGTCTAATAAATGCACGGCTTTTAGTTCTAGAAGAATCAAAGTCAGTAAAGACAAGTATTTTTTGTATAATGTCTGCATTTTAATTGCTCAACTTCTTTTGCACCAGAGCAACTGTCAAAAATTTCCAGCAGTAAAAAGTTACGAATTGGCACAGCAGAAATGTTAAATTTTCGCCATAATAAAAAGTTTTTCAACATGGAACTTTTCTACTAATTGACATGAAATTACTATCTCAACGCTCGGAGCGCTGCAACTGAGGGCCTTTGCCAACTGATAAAAAGAGAAAATTTGGAAAGATCAAACAAAAATTTTGAGATTTCTCGTGGTGAATACGAACGCCATAATTTTTACCTAGCTCGTGGGATTACGCAAAATTTTGACAGCTTGTAAATATGTATACACATAAAGTTTTTGGCGGTAATCAAGAGTCAAAATCAAAATGGAGAAAAGAACAAAAAGCTTACATTAGTTGTCAGTTATAAAATAAATCAAATTTATCTGCGAATATTTGTTTATTCTATTTACTGAAAGGCAACCACGCGGAAAAGCTTGTATTGATTATATTGATAACAGAACCTGGCAACTCGCACGTTGTCTAAATTCTCAAGTAACATCAAATCTACAAAAGAATACATTGCTTGTATCAATACGTCATGTATAAATTTTAACAACACACAAAAATAGAGCTTTCGTAAGAGCGTTTGTTTGGTTTTTAAACACCATTTATAATTTTCTTTTAATAAAATCACGATTTGTCAAATGCTTACATTTATTTTTCTAATAATAATGCAGCACACAACCCTGAAATCTATGAAAAATCTGAGGAAGGCCATTAAATAGCAGCACAGATCCCAGTGCCTACCTCAAGGGTGAATATAGCTACAACAACACCGATTACTACAACAAGAACCCAAAAAGGTCTATACTGTGCATTTTTAGTTTGTTCCAGTACACTAGGACATAGTAAGAAACAGTATGAAATTACAGGAAGTCGTTCCCGTACGCAAGAATTTCTCTCACTGGGAACACTTTTGAGCGAGTAAGAGAGCAACTCTTCCCAGTCAGAAGTGACAGGATTTTGCCCGAAGTTTTTCTTCCTGCAAGTTCATGAAAAGTGTCAAACGATAGGCAGGGTTGCATTAGTAAACAAACACAGAACGCGGTGCGATCAAAGATGGAGGTAAACAACGAAATATTTGAATATGTATGCAATTATTCTTAATTGTATAATTTTTAATAATTATTTAATGATTTTCAGCCAAATCAGTGTTCTACCAATGACATGTAAACAAACCTACTGACGTTTGTGCAGGAAATAGTGCTTTTTGCGTTCCCGTTCACTTCTGTAACAGTTCCCCTTATACTCTCACTTGAGAGAGTAAGAATGTAGTTTGACAGTTCCACATGTCTTTGCACGAAGAATACTGGAACAAACTATTTACTTAACGAAGTGTCAGAAAGAAATTTTATTATAAGAAGAGAACAAGAGAGAAGGTAACGAAAATTCAAAAGAAAGGGAATGCATGATAATTAACATGTCAAACAACTTAAGATAGGGCTGTATTTATTTCATTTAATTCAGCATATATATTGGCGTTATTTCACCTTTGATAATTTGTTGTGAAATGTTTACCTATTGTACAGCTGGTGTGCATATAAAGAGTAACTCGGTAATTCTCTAGTTTCAGGTACAACTTGCAAGAAAAAAACGCCCAAAAAAGTCAGGAGGGTGCGTTTTTATCCCTGTATTAACAATTTGGATGTTAATATTGTTAACCATGCAAAAGTTATTAACAAAACACTTTTTTGCAATATTGCCCTTTTTATGAGCAATTTCACGCTCAAAAATGCACTAAATCACCAATATTCTCTTTTGAAAAACTAGTCAAATATATTATTTAAAAAACTTTTTCAAAAAGCGATGTTCCCGATCTGAAATGAGAAAATTCAAAACGGCGTAAAGTGCTCCCACTTTATTTGTATTTCGTAAAAATTCAGTTTTCCTTAGTACTCAACATTGCAGATGCCATATAAGGAAAACTGAATTTTTACGAAATACGAACTATACGCCGTATTGAATTTTCTCGTTTCAGATCGGCCATAATAGTCTTATTTCTCAATGTGAAGTGAAATAAAGCCATATGGCGTTATTTCCTATGGCTTTATTGCACGGCGCCTTTTTTTCTATCATCTATTCTTCAAAATGTAATAGATCCCCACGACGCTCGGGTAAATCCCGATTTAACATCGTGGGCTCCTCTACGAAATATAATATTTACTTGACTAAAATATAGACGCATAATTATGTATGTACAAATGTATGTTTTAATGTATGCTTTCCAATATTTTTCAGATATATTAAGCATTATAAAAAATGGCTGACTAGTAGACACTATTACATTTGTCAAGCCAAAATACAGTTGGTGCAACTAATTGGTACTGATCCCAAGGAGCTTATGGTAGTACCTGAGGATAAACTCAATCTCAAATTGGAATATGTTAAAGAGTTGATCGATTTATATGAGAAATTAGCACCGTGTATGTATTATATAAACATATTCACAAATACATGTGCAAAAAGCAAATAGAGTTGTAAAACATTCGAAACTGTCAAATATGTATTTCAGGTGAAGTCCGCATGTTGGGTACATTTTGTTTTGAGTTGCACTCAGCCATAGCAGAGCATACACGTCGAGTGGCATTGCAGACCACATTATCTCCGAAAAACATGTTGGAGGAATCCTTACTCTATGTTGAAAAATGTATAAATTATTTGCAGCATGAATGCGACCTGTTTGTAGAGGGTCACATCCTTATACAGGCGAGAATCAACAGAGACGCTCTAAGAATGGTGCTAGTAATGTAAAAAAAGAACGCTCAATTATCTTTGTATTTTTAATTTATTATTTCATCCTATTAAAGAAATTTAAAACTTATTTTATTTTCTGGTAAATAGATTAAAGGAAGAAATTGGTAGCTTAGAGTGAAAAGTAGCTAAGTCCACTTTTTTTGAAAACTCATATTTTGATAAAGGAAGCAAGAGAATTCAAAAATGCATATTTTCGAAAAGGATTAAGGTACTTCAACGAAAGGCAAATTTGCTAAGTCCAAAAGAGGCGCCGAAAATCCGATAAAGCAAAAATAGTAGTACGAAATCCTTTAACAATGATCGAATCCTCCGGATTGTAAAGGAGTTTTGCTTTGCTTTAAACATGCAAAATGTTGTGTTCTAAGTTTAGCGATAAAAAGAAAGAAAATGGCTCCAAGAAGTTTTTTCGTCTCCTGTAAAATTTTTAAAAGAGAACTTAGCAACTTTTCACTCTAAGCTAGCGATATGTTTATACATGTTATACAATTAATATAAATATTATATAAATATTAAATATTAATATTAATAAATAAATAATAATAAATATTAATATAATTCATTCTCATCAAGTGCTTCAAAAGTGTTTAGGCGCGTCTGCTAACACCAGGCGCCTAAATACATGCTATGTACTGCTGCATGTGCAAAAATTTCCTTTATACAATTTATGAAATTTTTGCACATGCACTTCTCAACTGCCATGTAATTGAACTTTCTTAAGTTTTGATTAGATGGCACTTCAAAGCATGCTCGGCCTAGTCTGATGCATCCTCCGGACACTGCTTCCGGAGCATTTTGCGGACTCTGCATGACTTACAACCATGCAGAGGTGGCAAACGAACTTTGCCATTGGCCACAATGCCTACCCACCATTTTTGAACCAATAAATATTTTTTTATATAAATACATACATGTAAACATACTGGCCTCTCCTCTCTCTGAGTTATTCAAAAAGTTTAAATAAATATTAATATAAATATTAATAAATATATAATAATAAATAAATATTAATATAATTCATTTTCATCAAGTGCTTCAAAAGTTAGACGAGGAATATTTAGATCGCTTAAATAGAATAAGTTGAATTCAAATTACGCTGTGCAAGCTGCAAGTTTGAGCAAAAGTTTTAATAGTTGAACTCACCGCGTGATTTCGACGACTTAGGGGAAGGAAAATCATAGCACCCACAATTTTTACTCTAGAAATTTTTTTAGTTATGTACTTCTAATAGACTATATAAATACGGTTTCAAAGGATGTACGTGATTCCATAAGTACAATATTTTAGATGGGCATTTCCAGGGGATGGTCTTTACAGTCAAAAATTAAAAGTGATACATACATACATACATATTCACCCCTATGCTGTAATCCGTTATAGATTCGATTTTGCTACGAATCGTAAAATTGGTATGCTGAAATCCGCGTAAAATAAAGTGTGTAAAGGAGAAAATATGTAAGTTAAAGTGTAAATAGAAAAAAATGGATTATTGTTAAATATTTACAAAATTATCAGGTCGAAGATCACAACAAATCGGTCGCAATACGAAAAAATGGTAGAATGCAAGACCGAAAGGCCGGACATTGCCCGCGGCTTTGCAAAAGGAGCTAAAGAGGATGTAGTGGAGTTTTGGGAAAGCGTCGCTCAGCAGCTAAACAGCTTAGGCCCACCGACAAAAGATGTATCCAGCTGGAAAAAGGTGCGGATTAAATTTTAAGAGCACAAAATTTATTTATCATTTCCTTATATCAATACTATTTCTAGGTATGGCTACAGTGACCATCCGTTCTGTTTTTTGCAGGACCGTACTGTTTTTCAAAGGTCGGTCCTGCGTAGTTTTACAAACCTGAAAAGCCTGAAAATGTACTGATTTTTTCCAAGTGTCCTGCATTTGTCCCGCATTTTATTCGTTATTTTAAAATTATCGGACAATGGATGGATTTTTTCAAAAAAGTGTTTTTTGGTACTTTTCGTAGCTTTTCTTCAATATCTCATGAAAAAATCTCCAAATTAACGTAAGCGACTTACAGCTCGAAGGGTATTGATGTGCCTCTTACCAAAATATATAACTTGTGGCGACTTCAATGAAAATGTTTAGTGCTACAGGCGAAAAAAGTGAGATTTTCAATCAAATACGCAGTTTCATTTGATTTCTTTTTTTTCATTATTTAAAAAATTCGATAAAGAAGATATATCATTACAGTGATCTTTGAGCCAAAGGTAATGAAAATCAGATTAGAAATGTAGATGCTATGGAGCGCAATATGCACAAATTATATATCTTTGTTAAGGGCACTTTGTAACTCATCGTTTACGTCGATTCATGACGTAAATTTTTGAAAAATAACTGCGAAAAGTAACAAAAATCCAAAAAAGAAGGGTATTGTTTTCGTTTTGAACGACTCAAAATTTGCTTATAAAATAATCTTTTAAAGATTTTCACTTTTCGTGTAAGCTATTGTAATTATAATATGTTTTACTATACTTTTATAAATATTCATGTAAAAAAAGATCAATATCAATGAAGAAAACGTGATTCATTTTTAAAGTTTAAAATGTATTAAGAATTTAGAATCATAAATACTCTTTTGATATTTTTTTACTACGTAAATATATGTAGGCTTATTTTTGAAAAATTGTCCTTCATTTTGAATCCATATTTATGGTCACCGTAGGTATGACTCGATTATAAGTGCTACATTAAAAGAAAGCTTTCCGCCAATAAAGTAGAGACGAGGGCAACTGGTGGTGGACCCAACAGAATGCATAATTTCAATGAGTTGAAGGAAAAAGTGGTCCGAGTTGACGGGTTTGCACACTTCCACATCGGGGATCAGTGGAGCTGTCTCTTTTGGTGTGGTAACAACACAGACGGTTACCCAACCGTTGGTGGAACCTGCGGAAGTCGTTCCTATGCCAACTGAGCCAGACAATGCCAATGTGCAGAGTCGTTCCCCCGGTAAAAAAAACGACTCGGCCACTTTGGTGCAGGAGCAAATAAATTTGCAACGAAGCTACTACCAAAAAAGTTTGGCCTTTTTGGAACACCAGGCTGAGTATGCAAACGGGCTGGCAGATAACGTGCGACGCATGTACCAGGTGCAAGAAAACATGCATGACATGAAGAAGGAAAAAAGCGGCACAATATTGAAATGGAGGCCCTTAAAAGAAGGAAGCTTGATTTGCAGGAAAAATTACTGCGGATACAAGAAAGAAGCCAGCAAAAATTAACTCATAGATTAATTTATTTTTAAGATTTTTTTATTTTTGAATTTAATTTAATTTTGCACTGAACTACTGATTTTGTTATTTTTTTTTATTTATTGGATTTAAGACTGTTAGATTTAAGAATATAACTGAACTAAAGAAGCGAACTAACGTTTTTGATATCTGTATATATGTATAAACTATTAGATTTAAGAAAAGAACTGAACTAAAGAAATGAGCTAACGCTTGTGATGACTCTATATATTTACAAACTATTAGATTTAAGAAACCAACTGATTTTTTTTTGTATACAATAAAACCCGCTTTTGTCAGCTTTTTGAGATACTTAGGCGGGTTGCGTACTTAAAAGAACCCGCTTAAGTACCTCGATGCGGGTACTTAAGCGAACATAATTACTGATGTAGTTACATCTTCTTGTTAGCTTACATAAATATTGAATAACAACATTTAATGAAGTATACATACTTTAAAACCAAAAACATATTTAGTGCAATGGTCTGTCATTTTTACAAGAATTAAATTGTTTAAAAAGTCAAGGTTGGACATATCATTTTGTACCGAATTCAAAATGATATTGTTTGCCACTTATGATTATTTATTAATTTTTAATGTTTTTCAATCAATTAAAATGCATTTCACTCCCTAACAAATACCATATAAGCCTAAGCTTAAGATTTTGTAGAACACTTAAAAAAAAATCATCATAATTTCAAACTTTTTTCCCAGAAGTGTTATTTGAGTACATATTCAGTACTTAAGCAGGTTTCACTGTATTTAGTTTTAAGTAAAGAACTGAATTTATTTCTAATTTTTTTGTATTAAATAAATATGAAGTAAAAAGTTATGGGATTGTTTTCATTAGTTAGGTAATGATCTCAAAATTCGCATTCTTATATCTGACGCTTCTCTGGAAAATTCTGATGGCGCTTCCTCTTCATTTACATCTTCATATTCATCAGCCATAATATCAGATGTATTATCTTCCACGTTATAGTGGATGCACATGTTATGCAATGCGCATACGCCATTTATTATTTGTACCACTTTTTGGGGCGAATAATGTAGTTGGCGAGCACTTAGCAGGCATCGAAATCTATTTTTCAAAACGCCGATGACTCTCTCGACTATGTTGCGCGCTTTACTGTGCGTTTTGTGGAAGGCGTTTTCTCGACTTCCTGCCACAGGAGAACGGCTGTAATGGATATCCAGCATCGCCTGTTAAACAAAATATTTTTAGTTATATTTAACACATTTTGCTCCCATTCCATTTATAACATACCTAATATCCAAGTTGTTTTGTCTCCTTGCCGATATCTCTCTCCAAAATAGGTTTTTGCAGCGCTTACATTCCACACATGTGAGTCGTGGCTATTGCCTGGAAAACGAGCATCAACACACCTTATTTGCATCTAGTTATCGCAAATCTATTTAATAAATTTACGATAAATTGCACGTACAAAATCACTTTGCTCTTGTGGTTTTACTGGCCGTCTCCACAGGATAAAATTTATTGCTGCCCAGCTGTCATTTTGGCCGCTAGGTATAAGTTATATCAGTGGCAATATTTGTGTGGGCTCTTTATATCTTGATATACGCATTTGTGAGATAGCTTCGAAAACGTATTTTTGCCGGATTTAATCGCTTAAAAAATTTAGAAAATAGGCTAGTTTGCATCCAAATACATAATTACAAATATTTTAACAGGAAGCAGCTCAATTTTTGCTTTTATATTAAAATAATAATGATGTTGTAGCCACGAAGTTTTCGTGCAAATGAAAATGTAGCTGTCAAACTACCAAATTGCCGGCAATAGATGGCAAGATATATAGGCTGTGGTATCCCTTACGATTGTAGTACAAATACGGTTCGTCTGCAGGAGGAAGTATTTTAATGTGCGTGCCGTCCACACACATAATAACGCCAGGGAATTGCGTTCTCCTGTAAAACCACATGTTTGCAAAAAATTTATCCGTTAGGTGGCGCCGGGGTTAAAATATTTGGAAGCCCGTATATATGGACCGATTTCTTTAAAATTTGCGACATGTATTAGATACATAGGAAGAAATATATTTACAAATAAATAATATAAAAAAAGTGTTTAATATACAACGTTTTTATAAATGGACTAATAAAGTAGAAAATAATAATTCTCAGTCCCACAGAATTTGTTTTGATAACTTTTGATTTTGAAATTTAAGCAAAAGTCATTATAAGCAATTTATGAGATTGAAAATGAAAAGCGTGGGGCGCATGTAATAGACCAGAATTGATATGAAGGATAATATATGTATGTATGTGGATATATGAATAACGACCGCTTAAAATC
>NW_023465654.1:0-8454 GCF_013731165.1 Rhagoletis pomonella | reverse complement strand
TCTTCTCTTAACAGCTTCTTTACAGCGTTTTCAGTACTGCTAGTGATAGCAGAACGTAATTTGTCGGCGCAACTAAATATGTAGTATAGCTTTAGGCACTGGTATTATACGAGTCTATTGTGAATTCTTTTGTAAGATAAAATACCGGAAATTAGTTTGAATGAATCAGCTGTTAACCTTGTAATATTTGCTGAATGCTTAAATTAAATAAGACACCGATTTGTTTCTGACTATGCTCCTAATTCGTGACACATTGGTCGCGTTCATAAGACTTACATAGCTATTGTCTAACCGTTGACTGTTTGTCCAAGAAACAAACAGTTGAGTAGTTCAGCGCAGTTCAACAGTTGCCTACTTTCCGCCACTTTTTTCATCGTACAATTTTTTCGCTACCTGAACTCAAGGTGTTTTGCTCAGCCTAAACAGATGATCGAAAAGATTTACGCCGCTTATATTAAATTTACTATGTTCATATATGGAGAGTCAGCCCTTAATAAAAATATTATGTCCGGGTTACATAAAATAAAAAGGTCAAAATAAAATAATGTAAAAAAAAAGTTTTTAAAATCAAGCTTTTATTTAATCTGTACAAACATAGGAATAAAATAAAATAGTGTAACAAAAGTTGTTTAGCAAGAAAATTTTTTTAAAACTGCACTAACATGTATAAAATAAATTAAGTTAAGCTTTCGTTAAAGTTACTAAAAGCCAAATATTTAGTGAAAGGAGTTTCTCAAACTCTGAGAATTATTAACGATTTGTACTGATTTACATCGTTTTAAAATAGCTTGTCGGCGAATTCAGCGCACATGCATAATTGGTTAGGTATATGTAAGTATGCAGATATGTAAATGCCGGTTCGCTATTCGAGCGACAAACTTTTTTAAAAAACGATATAAATCAGTACAAATTGTTAGTAATTTGCATTACAGTTTGAGTAACTCCTTTTACTATTTGGCTTTTAGTAACTTTAACGAAAGCTTAACTTATTTTATTTTATTCATTTTAGTGCAGTTTTAAAAAGATTTTCTTGCTAAAAATCTTTTTTTTACACTACTTTATTTTATTGTTTGTACATGTTAAATAAAAGCTTGTTTTTAAAAAATATTTTTTTAAATTATTTTATTAACGATGCACTGATAATATTCGAAAATCTGTTCTTATTTATAGTGCTGTAAGGACATACTAAAGTCCAGCGCAAGTGTATTTGCCGCATTTCGTTCAATAAGTACTCCTTGCATTGTACTCTACTCCCAACCAGGGATGCCGTTTGGATCTAAATAGATCCAATTGGATACATTTTTAGACGAATTTTTGCGGGATACTTATTTTTTCCGGTCAGTATAAAAGTGGATACTTTTTTAAATAGGCCAAAATTTTATATTTCCTATAAAGTTTTTTTCGTTCAAAAATCGATTTTCATTAAAGATGGTAGAAAGCATTACGTTTTCTAAACGTATAAAGAATCGCTACTTAAGCGTGAAATTAAAGCATTTTATTTTTTGTGAACGAAGCAATGAACATATGAAGAGATCTCACCAAAATAGGTATAAGCACAATTGCTTTAATTAGCTTAAAGGGATGCTTTAAGCAAGATCTTAATATACATACATATCGTCGTTTAAACAACAAAACCGCAACAAAATGCAAAACCCGTATCAAGATAATGCAAAACTGCGTATATGACGTTGCATAAATTATTTTCTAGAGAGTAAAAACACTTATATTTCAAAATGGTTCTCTTTTTTATAAAGCAATCGCATTTCTGGCTAGTATATTTCAGGACGAAGCCAAGAGCTTGTGTGAGCAAATCCAATTTTTGGCAGCAAATGTCAGTTACGCGGTTTTGCAGAATGACGATACGCGGTTTTGTACTTTAAACGACGATATATGTAAAGTAAATTATACTCTTTCTGTAGTAATCTCTTTCATATCACATATTTTCATTTGTTAATTTAAAAAGAAAGAAGATTTCAATATAGTTTAAAAACTAAATTTGATTTATTTAAGGAAACTTTTATGAATTTTACTGAAGACTTTAAATACACTCTAAAAAATGTTGTTTATTTGCGCATATTGAGAGAGGTAACCGGTTTCCTCTTTTAATGTATGCAAATGTGCAAGCCGTGTAATAAAATTAATCATTGCCTGTTTATTTTTACACAAAATGTTTAAAATAAAGTAATGTTTATTATTAGTAGGAAATGTATTTGTAGTTTGAAAATTTTTGCAATTTTAAACATTCTACATATGTGTATTTATGTGTATATTTTAAAGATCTCAAGTTCAAAATCAAATACTGAACATCCTATACGTATATTTATACAGATTCTTGTTGAAAAATAGATACTTTTCAGTAGTAGTTTTACATGCTCTTTTTAGAGTGTACTTGCTATTTATTATATTTACTCTGCAAAATACTTATGCACAAAAAATGTACTTTATAAATTGAAATTACAAATGTTTGATTTTATGCACATGTATTCCAAGTCCTTAGCATGGGTTAAATTATGTCTTTTTCATGAAAATGTTTGGTTTTCTTACAAGTTATGAGATGTATATGTAAAAAAAGAAAAAAAAAAAATGGATACATTTGGGTACATTTTTGGCTTGGTCAGGGATACATTTTCTTGAGACGGCGCGGCAACACTGCTCCCAACATTGTTACTCTTTTTCCGCATACATACACTACTTGGCGTTGAGAGAGTAAATACTTGACGTACTTGCTATTACTCTCTCATCGCGTACGAGAGATATTTGCTGCTGCCAAAAGGGAAAAGTACTGTAAGTACTTGCGTATTAAATTTCAATTCGGGTTGTTAGCCTACTAGTTGATATCGTTTGCGGCGCTGGTCAGTGAAATTGAAAGAGTAAAAATAGAATATGGAAATTGACGATGTAAGGAAATGTTTACGGCCTTATTTATAAAAAATAACGTTGATTTAGACAGTTGTTTAATGTGACATTTTCATAAAACTTTTGTATTCAAGCAGCTTTTTAAATCTATGTATGTACTTATATTTTTATGAAAGTATTAATTCTCGTTTTCTCTAATTTTCTATAAAACTATTTGCAGTCATTAACCCACAAATAAGTTGTCAAAAAAAACAACTTAAGCAATGCTGCTATACGAAATAAAAATATTAGTGGCAAATCAAAAATTTGAAAAGTGCCGATTTTCACATTCGATAGTCGGACATGGTAGCGACGAGATGTACGAGCATTTTTTTCTTAAGAGCTGCATACTGATTTAAGAAATTTTTTAAAGAAGCAAATTTATTTTCCATTTATTGTGCGTAATTTTATATGAATTTCGATTCGATTAATTAGAAATTATGATTACTCAAAAGTTCAGTTACTCGAGTAATCAAGATTTTTGATTAACAAAAAAAAAAAACATATTTGAGTAATTTGCTTTATGATTAATCAACATTTCGAGTAAAATGAGTAATCAACATTTCAACTCTTTACATATGTATAAAGTAGTTAAAGTTCCTTGATACTTTCAAAATAACGTTTCTGTTTTCAAAAATTAAAACGAAAATTTTTTTTCATATACAGAATGTAAAAAAGAAAATAAGCATTTTCCAAAGCAAACTCTTTTAACGAGCAAAATTATTTTTTTTGAGTAGTCATATTTCAAGTAACTCGATTAATCATCGTTTTAAGTAATCAAAATCTTGATTACTCGAGTAATTGATTAACCGAATAATTGATTAACCAACTTGCTCGAGTAATCGAATAATCGCACAGCCCTAATATGTACATATGTTATGTACGCAGCCATATAACTTGATTTCAAGAGAAACGAATTTTCATTGGGCCCGTTCAGAAGGCGCAACAGCTCAGTAACTGGTGCGATTGCACCTTCTGAACGCATTGTTGCGTACTTCTGATCAACTGATAACACTGTGCGACAGCTCAAATCGGTATTGAGTAAAACCAAATGCAAGACATAGTTTTTGAATTTCATGAGTTTTTTTAATAAATACTAAAATTAGAGGTGTATGAATGGCGAAAGAAAAACTTTATCCGATTTTTTTAAATCGAAACTACATTTTTACATATGTACATATGTACATGCATACATAAATATATTTAATATGAAATTGAAATTTTCACATCAATTTGCGCTATCTTCAAACCCATGGTTTCAATTGTACGCATATCGTCAGGGTTTTCCCCAAAAACTTGGTTTTGCTGCAGTGAAGCGACAGAGCAAGTGGCGAGGAAAAATATATGCGGACACTTATATAAAGGGTGAACACACCAAAACTGCGACACTTTGGGAAGCTTATAACTTTCCCAAAACGAATTCAATATTTTGAAGTTCAAATACCATAAGCTGAACATGACCTTAGTTGGACGTAGAAGAAATTTCGTTTGAATTTGATTCCTAGTTGAGTTAAAAATGGCAACCGAGTTAGAAATGATCCGGCCTTAAGTACACGTAAAATTGCTAAAAAATTAAAGATTGCACTATTCGACAGTTTGCAGGATTTTAATCGGTACAAATAAGGCCTGGCAGTTACGAGAAAACCAGGCAGCGGGGTTTAGCATGGTCAAAGTGATAAAAACAGTGCTCGGAAGGTCCTCAGTGCGTTTTCACGAGATCCGAAGATTTTGTCGCGTTATGCTGCAAAATCCGCACGGAGATCAAAGTTTTTCGTAAAAAAGGTAAGGCGGAAAGCTTCATTGAGATTTTCTACAGCTCAAACAGCGCCAGACCGAGGCGCAAAGTAGAATGTTACAGCGAAATCGCGCATTCGGAAGTTGTATAAATTCTAAATTAAAAAAAAAACTGCATTTTTATGGACTACGAAACCTACTGCTATAAAAATTCAAAATATATTGCAGGTCAAGAGGCCCCTGAAAGTTGTAAGCTGAAAATGAAGTCCAAATTTCCAAAAAAAAACCACATGGTTTAGCAAGCTATTTGTTCCTGTGGCCGTAAGAGCAGCCCTTTTTTCCCATCCGGGACAATGAATGATCAAGTTTATCGGGATGAGTGCCTCAAAAGGCGTCTTCTGTCATTTACCAACAGATAAGGAGTAGGCCACTGTTCTAGGCGGACATGGCAACCTGCCACTATGCCAAGGACACATTGCCGTGGTATAATGCAAATAACATCAATTTTGTACCTCACGACTTCAACCCACCTAATAGCCCAGAGCCACGTCCTATTGGGACAACTTCGTGGTATTTCGTGCGGCTTATAAGAGTGCACGCGACGCACTAAAGAAAGGAATTAAAGAAAGTAAACGGCAATGCTTCTTAGAGCTCTGCGATGATGCTGAACGGAATCCTTGGGGCTCGGCTTACAAAATTGTCTCAAAAAAGCTGAAAGGCAGAAACACGAACCCGACAACCGCTGCATACCTAAAGTCCATCGTGGGGACACTATTTCCTGTACAGAGACCGTTAGTGTCCACTATGAATGGCGAGCCGTTGAGTGTTGTTGACCCTGTAACGGAAGAAGAAATCACACTCGCAACATCGAAGGTGGAAGTAAAGAAAGCTCCTGGCCCCGATGGCGTACCCAACATAGCTCTTAAGCTTGCAGTCCACCAGTGCGCTTCCTTATTCCTACAAGTTTTTAATGAGTGTTTCACGAATGGAACTTTCCCTCAAATCTGGAAGAGGCAAAAGCTGGTTTTAATACCTAAGCCGGGTAAACCTCTGGATGATCCCTCAAGTTTTCGGCCTATTTGTCTGCTAGACACAGCAGGTAAAATCTTGGTGCATATTATAGCTAAACGTCTCGACAGGCTTATCGGCAAACCAAAGAAAAGGGAAATCCACTGTGAATGCGGTATCAGAAGTCATTAAGTTAGCACGGGATGCAACAAGCGGTACACGGTGGCTGGGAGGAGCAAAAGAATACTGCGTTATTGTTACCTTAGACGTAAAGAACGCGTTCAACTCTGCCAACTGGGCTAAAATACTCGATAGACTGGAGAGCATTGGCATTTCTTATTATCTTCGGAGACTAATACGCAGTTATTTCCATTCGCGAGTGTTGTGGTACGAAACGGAGGGGGGCCTGCAACGGGCTGAGATAACAGGTGGCGTTCCACAAGGATCCGTACTAGGCCCCTTGCTATGGAACATTATGTATGATGGAGTTCTCCGTACCGAATTGCCTGAGGGATCATCCATAGTGGGTTTTGCAGACGACATTGCGGTAGTAGTGTCTGCGAAACTGCTTGATGTCATATGCGAAAAGGTAGCATCATCAGTCGGCGTGATTAATAGCTGGTTAAATAGCTTCGGCCTGAAGCTAGCCGAGCAAAAAACAGAAGCAATACTTATCTCGAGTCGTAAGAAACTAGAGGAGGTAGCGCTAAAAATTGGCGACCACACCATCACGACGAAACCCACAACTAAATACCTGGGAGTGGTGCTAGACAAGCGTCTTACTTTCAGCGCCCACCTGAGCTATGTGAGAGAGAAAGCAGCTTCAACGATCACGGGACTATCGCGAATAATGCTTAATACGCGAGGACCGAAACAGCGCAGGCGTTTACTCTTAGCGAGCGTGGTTAAAAGCCAAATACTGTATGCGGCCCCAATTTGGTCAAACGCCGCACAGTGTCCATCATACTTCCGCGGAGTCAACTCAACATACCGTTTATGCGCGCTCCGAGTTTGCAGCGCCTTCAGAACAGTGTCGGACGAAGCAGCTTTCGTAATCGGCAGTATGATACCCGTAGATTTACTAGCAAGAGAATCGACGGTCCTTGCATCCACGCGGCGTACTCTAACTCAATTAGACCGACATCAAGCCCGGCAAAGCAGCGTTACGGAGTGGCAAAACAGGTGGAATAGTACGACTAAAGGTCGTTGGACCTATCGCTGCATACCAAACCTGGTATCCTGGCTTAATAGAACGCATGGCGAAGTAGAAGAAGTTTAAATTCAAACATGAGCACGACCCGTACTGCGACTTCTGTCTAAGTGGCGTGGAAGAAGATGTCCACCACGTATTCTTTGAGTGCCCTCGTTTCCATCGGCAGACGAACCAACTTAAACTTGCCGTTGGAGGGGTGTTTACGCCACAGTCAGTAGTCGACTATATGGTGAAAGGAACCAGCGAATGGGCATCAACCAGCGATACACTAACTTCGATTTTGAAGGAACTGAGGGACCTAGAGAGACAGCGGCGTATCAGCCATGCTTAAGCCAACTCTTAGCATAGCCGCGGACTGGAACTAAACTATGATGTTCACCAACCAAAGCGTAGGCGCGGACTGGAACCTAGGCCGTTCCAGCCGCTCGAGCAGTGCGGCTTAGAAAGTTGTGCTTTCAGACCGCACCTTGAACATGAAATCACACAATTAAAGCGCATGCGCGGACTGGAACCTAGGGCGTTCCAGCCGCTCAGGTGGAAATCTCGGAAATTTGTGAAATCGATAAATACGCGCGGACTGGAACCTATGGCGTTCCAGCCGCCCAAGTGGCAATATCGAAAACATTTGCAATCGAAAATAGGCGCGGACTGGAACCTAGGGCGTTCCAGCCGCTCAGATGGCAATCTCGAAAATTTTTGAAATCGATAAATACGCGCGGACTGGAACCTAGGGCGTTCCAGCCGCCCAAGTGGCAACCTCGAAAAAATTTTTGTAATCGAAAATAGGCGCGTACTGGAACCTAGGGCGTTCCAGCCGCAAATAAAGTGCAGTTTCGAATTTCGTCCGCACGGGGCGTTGGTGCGGATTGGAACCTAGACCGTTCAAACCGCAAAGGCAATATACATACGTATGCGGGCTTGAAACTCGTCGCATAAGGCATTTTAAGGTTTTTGCTCTTACTGTCTATAAAGACGAAAATAATAAGTTGTATCTAAGAGATAAATGAATAAATAGTTAAAAAAGGATAATTATCCTTAAACAAGACGTGGCAAAGCCTACTAGGCGTAGCCCAGGACTGAGTACAACCGACTGGAACGAACGTGCGAGCCTAGTGCTCAACCGCCTCCCGACGAAATACTTGACGGTGGTACCGGGGGGTTCGGTACTCGGACAGTAGGAGGTTTAGTTCGGGTTAAAGTCCCACACTGACGGGTATAGGCTTTCGATGCTTCCTCCTCGTAAAAAAAAAAAAACAAAAAACATGTATCTATGCACATATGTATCTATGCACATATATATATCTATGAACATACGTATCTATGCACATACATACATATGTACTTAGGTATGTACAGTGACGAGCAAAACTGTAACATAGTTTAACACTTTTTGTTTCAGCCACCGCTATATTTCCAAGTTCTAACGACTTTCATACTTTTGCTAATATTCTTGTTGGTACATCCCTACTCCCTCTCTCATAATGATTTGAAGTCAATACAACAACAATAAAAAAAACCAGCAGACAAAAATGTAAATTAAGGCAGATGTTACAGTTTTGCACTCATATATTTTTAAGAGCTTTTTAACAATTTTCACGAAAAAA